>NW_027459369.1:300000-390853 GCF_050624435.1 Tenrec ecaudatus
TGTGTCCAGAGCTCTTATCTGCACCAGTGTACATGCTTTGGTCTAGCCGGATTTGTAAGGTAGAACTGGAGTCATGATAGTGGGGTGAGGGCTGGGAGAGTCTGTAACTCTTTATAGGAGTAGAAAGCTTCACAGGAAAGTGAATTTGAGGCTGAGACCTTGGGAAAAGTTTGGTCAAGATAAACAGATGTGGAGTGGTGTAGGGAAGGAAAGATTAAAAATAACCTGGTCCAGGATCCTCACAAATTTTAAGTTCATTTGACGCTCCCTAGGGAGGAAGGAGGAAGAGCTATCAGCAGGCAGGCTGTGTCATGCCTACAGCCTCTACAAAAATGCTTCCTGACTCTTCTCAGAAATTCTGCCAGGTGCTACCAGCCTCCTGAGTCTGAGAATGGTTCCTCTATGTTCTTATGAAGCTGAGGAAGGTTGGCACAAAAATATTTGGGAATCCAAGGAGCATGGTGAGGTCATTTCAGGGGGTCATGAGGAATGACTAGTAGGGATTTCAGCCAAATTAAAGGGCTTAGCAATTTGAATACCAGCTGACTCTGACCTTGATCAAGCCTCTTTACCTTTCTGGGTCAATTAAAAAAATTATTTTTTACCAGGTTTCTACTATATGTCAGATATGGGGAAGCAGTAGACAAACCAATAGAAGCTAGGAAATTTGATCCCACCTGTACAGATGTTGCTTCTAAAGACAGCATTCTTTATGTATGAGTTTGCCAGTAGTAATAATTGTCGTTAATCGTGCACTCTTGCCTGAAGAAAAATCCAAGAATCTGTGTCTTTGTACCTCCCTTTTGACACCCTCAAGGAACCCAGTGGTGCTGTGAGGAAGGCATTGGCCTGCTAACCCAAATACTGGCAGTTCAAACCCACCTGATGCTCCAAAGAAGATGAGACTGTCTGTTCCCCTGAAGATATATCCTTTTGGAAACCCCACAGAGCAACTCTACTCTGTCCTATGAGAGTCAGAATAGACTAGTGAGGACAGTAGATGTGGTTTGGGTTTGGTTTCAACACCTCCTCCCTGATCTACCTCATTACATCACAGTGCCTTAATCAGCTCCCCAAGCTGGTTTGTTTTTATGGCAGATTTTCTTTCTCTCCCCAAGTGCCTGATTGTGGGAAACAGAGGGATTTCTCCCAAGCTGTCTACCCCAAATATATTCCAAACTCAGCTGCTTGCAAATGACTATGCACTTGGAGGTCATCAGGAATAGATCAGGGGTCATTCTCCCTAAGAGTTATCAGCTATCTAGTGCAAGCAGACACCACTGCTTATCCCACAACAAGTAGGATTCACTCCCTTCTGATAAGGATAGTAGTTGTCTGTTTCCTTGTAGGAGACACCAGAGAGGTCAAACCCATCCAAAGATGACCAAGGTTAGGCTGCCATCCTAAAACTAGAATCAGCCCATCTTGTCACATGTATACCCCCCAATCTCTACTCTTGCTATTGCATTTCCATAGACCATCCCCTCTCATTACTGTATCACCTATAGCACATCCCCTTCCTGTGACATGGGTCCTCACCTGTCATTAGGGGGCTTGCATGCCCCCAGAGTTCTGTCTTGGTTAACTTCACTCATTCCCTCTATGCTGGCTTTAGGGGAAGTTAATGGGAGGGCTAGGCCCCCATGAATGCCCTAAGGAAATGACCCGGCATCCACAGTTAACAAACCTTTTTCCTTCCATTTCTAATTCCATGTGGGGGCGCTGTTTCTCCACAACAGCAGTCCAGAAGACTGCTTGATTTATAGGGTGGTCAAACTTCTCAAGTACTCTTTCCTGATAGGTATAAATTTTTACTCTAGAAATGCAAGGAAGGGAAAATTGGCTTAAGCGATCCTACATTTTTACAAACCATGGTATATCAGAACTCATTACTGCCTTAATTTCTTCTTCACAATCCTGACCAATAACTCCAGCAACACATTGAGAATTTATGTTGGACTTTCTTTTTTTTTTTTTTTTTGGACTTTCTTAATAAACATCCTATAGTTCTTTTAGGTAGTGGACCCCAATTACTGCTCTTCATTTCTGATTCAATCACAGTTTTGGGTTTTTTCTTACAACTCTTATCAACTCCAGTATCAATTTTAATTTCTTGAGTACTAAGGTTAAATCTTCCTGATAGAAACTGTATTAATCTTTCAATAAGAGGTCCCTGCTTTTGAGGATCAAGCTCCTGTGAAGGCTTCTGAGCCATCTCTTGGTTATTCAAACCAACTGCAGTGAGAACAGAGACTAGGTTTTTGCCTCTTTGGCTAGGTCTGTTCTCCTGCTGTGAGGCTGCTAGATAAAGGCGATTTCTCTCAAAGATCTTCTTTGCTCCAGTAGGCAGACACCTTGCCTACCACGCTCTGCTATGAGGGCTCTGCATCAAGCTTCTTCCACTATTTTCCCGCCGGGAAGTCTTTGCTAATGGCGACCCTTCACTGTTGATTTTTGAACGACATTGGCTCGCCCAATGAGTTCCCTTCCTACAATGGAGGCAGAGTTCAGGTTCGTTTAAACCCGATCTCCATGGTCCTGGCCCATGCTCTGACATTGGCCGCAGCCTGCTCTGCCTACACTCTTTTGAAGATGACTTGTCTTCCCACAACTAAAGCACTTTCTTCCAGGTCTGATATAGTTTGCCAATGAAGCTGCCATGAGGTCTGCCTTGTATTCCTCTGCCTCTACATTCCTGCATATCCTAAAATAACCCAGCAAAGTGCCCTGTTCGCTGTAGGGATGCAAGGCATTTTTACAGTGCTTATTAGAGAAATCATAAGATAGCTTGTGCACTAGGTCTCTTACTGCCTGAACATTCTTCACACATTTGGAAATAGCATCTTCCAGTCGGGACACAAAGTCAGCGTAACGCTCATCATTCTGTTGTCTTATAGCCCTGTAACGCGGCGTTCTCTCTTCTGATGGAATTATCTTTTCCCAGGCCCTTAAGCAAACCTCATGTATCTGTCCTATTGTCTGTTCAGTAAACTGTAGTTGAGACTCAACTGTAATATAATTTGCAGCCCCTAGCAATTGATGAATTCCTATATCTATCCCATCCTCAGCATTCTTCCCAGCTCTTGCAAGGGCTGCTTCCTTCCATAGCATTTGATATCACAAGCATTCTGAAGAGTAAAGACAAATTCTCACTAAAGCTTTCCAATCTGTAGGGGTCCAGCTGTCAGACTCTGCTAGAGCCCTTATCATGCTAATTACAAAATGGGAGTCTGGGCCCTAGTCATTGATTGCCTGCTTGAGATCTTTTAGCAACTTAAAAGGCAAAGGCACTGTGAATTCCTTTTGGTTCTAACAGGATAAGACATCTTGCATTCTAAATCTTCTTCTGCAATCCCTCTTCCTACTCTGGAGAGTAAAGGTGCTTTCCTATACTTTGCTTCTTTACATCTATTCTCTGAGCTACTCTTTTCAATCTGGATATCTTGGAGTTCCACTTCCTGAACTTCACCTTCTGTGCTAGCTCTCCTAGTTTGCATTTCTTTGGAGCTAATCTCTCTACCTTCAGGGCTGGCTTGCTTGATTGTTTTACAATCTCTGGCCTTTCTTACACTAAATTCCAGCAGGAGAGCAGTTGCTTTTACTATGTCCCCTTCTGACTCAGGCTCATTCTTTTAGCTCTGCCTAAAATCTTCTCATCTGCCTGAAACCCGTTCTCACTGCTTCTCATCTGATTTAAATTTGGGCATCTTAGACGTTGCCTGTTCTGCTTCTTGGCTTTCTCTACCTTTGAAAGCAAGGGAGCTTCCTGGGATTGTTTAATAGCCATGCTTTGGATCTTGCAATCCACTGCCTCTAGTACTGTATCACCTTTAAACCTTCGGAGTCTGCAGTCTCGCGAGAGCATACAGGCTTTGGCAATGAGGTTCTGTTCTAGAATTGGAGGCTTTAGATAACAAACCAATCCCTGCCTTTTCAGTTTTTCCTAAAGTTTCATAACCTAAATCATGCTTATTCACAGACACTTTAGCTTGCTTTTCTAGATTTGAATAGACACAAGACTTCTCACTAGACTGTTCATCCTTATTCTCTTCCTCCTGCAAAAGTTTTAAAACCATCTTAACTTGTACCCACAGAGACCACTTCTCCATAGGGATACTCTCCCCATCTCTGTGCTTCCTTTAAGTTGACAATGACCTCCTCCCAGGTCTCTAAATCAAAAGTTCCTTCCTCTGAGAACCATGAATTATACCTTTTTACTACTTTTAGAAAACATTGTATCTTTTTCTTCGTTACTTTTACACCTTGTCTTTTCAGTAAGTAGAGAGCATGGTACCATAAGTTTCAGGTTTACTTTTACCTTGCTCCCATTATCCTCTTTAAAATTCTAATTCACTATTTCCACTACTTCTCTGTCAATCCCCACACCGGATCCTCACTTCACACAATTTTCAAATTCACTCTACATACCAATGGGGCCATATAATTGTTATATGGGATATAACTCATATTGTCCCACGTTGTGCGCCATTTGTCTGGGGAAGCCCGCCTTGTGCTGGGGCTCCAGCCTCCAGCCCAGTCCTTGAGCCTCCTGCCTGGTCTCCATCCCACCTCCCTTCATCCACACTGAGCGTGGACCTGGCTGGTAAGATCATGGCCATCCAGGAGGTGAGCATGCTACCATGAATTGTGTCTGACTGCATTATTGTAATGTCTCTTCTATCGCTCATGCTCCCGGTGACTTTAATATAATATTTATATATCTCAACCATACAATTGTGCTTATTGAACCCAAGATTACTGGTGGGGGGCTGGCACCCCAACTCATACCACAGTACATACCATTTGTCTAGTTCTTCAATGCTTCCTCTCCCGCTCACTCCCTCCAACTATCATGACCTCAGCTCTACCTTACAAAGCCGGCTAGACCAGAGCATGTACACTGGTACAGATAAGAACTCTCAACACACAGAATCCAGGACAGATAAACCCTTCAGGAACAGTAATGGAAGTAGTGATAACATGAGGGTAGGGATGAGATAGAGGGAACTGATAGCAATGATTGATGTATTAACACTCACACCCCAGGGGGACAAGCAACAGAAACATTGGTGAAGTGAGACCTTGGACATTGTAAAATATGAAAGTATAATTTATCAAGGTTTCATGAGGGTGGGAGAGTGGGAGAGAAGGGGGAAAAAGGAGCTGATACCAAGGGGTCAAGTATAAAGAAAATGATGATGGTACCGTAGGTACAAATGTGCTTGATACAATTGATGTATGCATTGTTATAAGTGGTGTAAGAGCCCCCGATAAAATGACTCAATTTTTTAAAAGTGTTTAGGTAGATCTTGATGGAGGATAGATTGAGAAACAATAGTTTCAGAATTTGATAATTTTGCTTAATAATCAAACTGAAAACTCACTGCCATTGCATCTTTTGTGACTCACAGCAACCCTGACTTTCAGCAACCCTATTGGACAGGGTAGAGCAGCCCCTGTGAGTTTCTGAGACTGCAACTCTTTACAGGGGTAGAAAGCCCTAACGTTTCTCTCTCAGAGCGGGTGGTGGTTTTGAACTATGTGGGTAGCAGCCAAGTGAAACCCACTATGCCACCAGGGCTCCCTGTGCCACATAGCGGGAGCTGTTGTTTTCCCAAACATTCACTTGGCTATTTCTTTTATAAGAAGCCAAGTAATTTGGCAGCTTATTTCTGTTCCAGTTTTCTTATATAGAAAATGTGGTGACAGTGTGAACCTGTTTGTTGTAGTTTATGTGAACATAATTGAGTGATCTAGACCAAGTGAGCTAGACCAAGTGAGCTGACTGGTCAAAAATCAGACCTGTGGATTGCCAAATTGGTTCTGCTGAGATTGGGGCTTTCCTGGATCCACAGGCTTCCTCCAAGCTGTGTCCGAGAAGCTCTGCATTTTAGAGCTACATTTTATAGTTGAAAGAGAGGCCTAAGGAGGGAGGGAGTCCTTAAGCTCTAAGACCTTAATGCTGTCATTGCTGTCCTCTTTTAGTGTACCTGCAGTTTCCACACTGCAGTGGGAACCATTGAAACAGCTGTTCTCATTCTCTGAGATGGTGTGCCACCCCACTCCATACCACCACCACCTCATCCCTTTCTCTTATTGTAGAGATAATGCCCCTTCCATATGTATCTCAGATATTCAATTAATGAAGAAAGACAAAAGTAGGAGAAATGATTTAGATGAAGGAGACCATAAGCATGAGGCCATAATGGGGTCCAAAGGCTGTGTGGCCATGTCGCTAATTATAGAAATGGATGAAATCTGCCACAAAAATGTGATTGGAGGCAGAGCAATTCATCACTCTCTCAGGCAGGACTACATAAGTGAGAATGGGGCCATTATGGAGACCTGGAGACGATCACAGATTAGAAAGGCTTACTGGATTTGTTCTGGGGCCTTCCGACCACTATAACTCATGACCACAGGGTCTTAGACTTTCCCAATTTCCATTGAGGACCTTCCCAGGGAAGTCCCAGAGGGCAGATTGCTCCTCTCTGCTCTGGCTAGTTGTTGTTGCGTGCCATTGAGGACACTTGGACTCGTCGTGACCTCACATACAACCGAATGAAACACTGTAGGGTCGTGCACCATCCTCACAATTGTTCCTGTGCCTGAACCACCGATGAAGCCACTGAGTCCATCCACTTCTTCGAGGACCTCCTCTGTTTCATGGCTTCTCCACTGTACCAAATAGGATGTCCTTCTCCAGGGACTGGTCTCTCCTGACAACATGTCCAAAGTATGTAAGATGGCGTCTTGCCATCCTTGCCTCTAAGCAGCACTCTGGCCTTATTTCTTCTGATACAGATTGGTCAGTCCTTCAGCAGTCCATGGTACTGTCAGTAGTCTTCTGGTGGACCACAATTCGATGCATCTGTTCTTCTACAGCCTTCCTTATTCAGTGTCTAACTTTCACATGCATATGATGCAATGGAAAATAGCATGGCTTAGGTCATGTGCACCTTAGTCCTCAGAGTAACATCATTGTTCTTCAACACTATAAAGAGGTTTTCTGCAGCAGATTTACCCATTACAATACATCTTTTGATCTCCTGACTGCTGTTTCTATGAACATTGATAGTGGATCTAAGCAAGACAAAATCCTTGACAACTGAAGCCCTTTTCTCTGTTTATCACCTATTGGTCCAGTTTTGGGGATTTTGGTCTTCCTTATATTGAATTGTAACCCATATTGAAGGCTGCAATCCTTGATCTTCAGCAAGTAGTTCAATTCCTCCTCATTGTCAGCAAACAAATGGTGTCATATATGCACACAAGCAGGCTCCCAAAAGTTAGTGGAACAAGGAATCAAAAGAGAATGGAATTTTTCAGGGACTTTTTGAAATACCAGTGTGTGTGTGTGTGTGTGTGTGTGTATGAGAGAGAGAGAAAGAGAGAGAGAGAGAGAGAGAGAGAGAGAGAGAGAGAGAGAGAGAGAGAGAGAGAGAGAGAGGAGATGTGGGCATAAAACAAACATCAAGCAACATAAGGGAGAATGCTGTTGGCTGCTGTTGAACTGATTCCGGTGCGCATGCACAGTGACCTGCTGTGTGCACCATAGTGACCCCTCAGAAGCAGATCATCAAGCCTACCTTTCAACTGAAATTCTGAGAATTCACAATTTTCAGAAGTATGTGGATAACAGTGAAAGCCAAAATTCTATTTGCACAGTCCCCACGTGGATTAAGCTTCCAGTGAATTCCTTCAGACCATTGACCAGGGATGTGAACACTCTTGCCACCAGGCAGAGGGCATTGGAAAGTGGATTACCCCTTAGGCAGCCCATGGTGGGGCTTAGAGACTTGCCTAAGTGTATCCTTGAATCGAGGCTGCCATTCTGGGCTGCACAGTCATGAGTCATGCCCCCAAAGCCTTGGTTGTTTGGCCCTGGACCACTCTTGTAAACTGTCCTGTTTAACACAGGTCCCAATCCTTGTCCTATTCTTGCTTCTGTAGTCCCACCTGGAACTGTGATGTTGGGATCTGCCGCCATGTCCTTTCAAGTCTGTGAATCTCAGATAACCCTTACATATCAATAAGACCTCTTGCTAATAGTTTCCCTCCCCTCATCTCGATGGCATGTGTTTGTCCTGTTTAAGATTTAATAAATTATCTTTGAGATTTGGAATATCCTCTTACCCTAAAACACAAGGCATCTCTGGGTGTATTCCAGCTGCCAACTTTTTAGGTAGTAGTCAAGAAGTTAGCTGTTATGTCACCCAGGAAGCTGGGGAAAGGATGATCACCAGAACAAATCCATTATTCCCTCCACTCGCTTCCTAGCCTTTGAATCTCCACCTTGGAGGCAACTATGGCCTTTCTGTTTCTTTTTGATGATCATGTACGCATGTCCAAGTAAAGCTTACTTTTTACTCTTTTGTATCGCCTATTTCATTAAATATTATATTTTGGAGATTCTTCCAAATGGATTCATACAGAATGACCTCATTCATTTAAGAGTGCATGCTGTTACACAATACAGCTATGATAAAATGCATCTAACCAACCTCTCTTTTTTCTCTGTGTATTTTACCAATTTTCCTGTCAAAATTGACCATATCTGAGTTTGCTTTCAGGGACACCTTAAGTCTAGTACCCCTTGAATCCTAGGGCCTGGAGTCCTCCTCCTCTTCAGAACCAATCTCTGTGCAGGTGTGCTGGTATGTGAACTGTGAACCCTCTCCCTAAAATCAAAAAATAAAACCCAAACTCACTGTCATCAAGTCACTGTTGACTTGCAGTGACCCTCTGAGTTTCTGAAACTCTGTCTATGGTAGTAGAAAAACCAGTCTTTCTCAGAGCTGCTGGTAGTTTTGAACTGCCAACCATGTGGATCACAGCATAACTGTTAGGTTTCTCGGGTGGGAAATACCTCAGTTCTTGGCATCACAGGAGAAAGAATTCATGTCGAAGACTGATTGTTGATCCAAATGGGTTTGTATTAAGGAGAGAAGGTGATAGAGGAGAAGAGAAGAGAAAGAGAGGAGAGAGGGGGAAGGGGGAAAGAAAGGATTGAGAGAGAGAGAGAGAGAGAGAGAGAGAGAGAGAGAGAGACCCCACAGAAAAACAGGGAGGTGGTCTCCAGGTTCGGCCTTTAGTGGCTTCGGCTGGGAGGCGTGGTTGACATTATTGGTTGACCCCATTGGCTGAATTAAGCCCACCTGTCATGGTTTGCACCCACCTAAGTGCACTGCCTCCCTGCCTCATGTGCCTGAATTTGGAGCCTGCCCAGTAGACACCCTGGTCCCAGCTCTAGCTACCTAACATAAAACTACACCATAACACTACTCCCTCCTAAACAGCATAGCTAAAAATATGAGTTGAGCAGAGAAATTGGTTCTTAAAAGAATGCCTTCGCTTACAACCGATTGTCATTTTAAATTTCACTTGATGGTGTAGAGAGAACCAAGAGATCATTCCATCCCTCAGATTACTTGTAAACTACTGCAGAAACCTCAGGAAAGCCAGCAATTGCCTGCAAGACTGAGGTAAGAATCTCAAGGTTGACTCCCAAAACCATACGCATTGCTATAGAGTTGATTCTGACCCATAGCAACCTTACACAGGACAGGGTAGAACTACCTCTGAGTTTCCAAGTCTGAAACTCTCTATTTTTGTAAATCATTTTATTGGGGGCTCTTACAGGTCTTATAACAATCCATACATCAATTTTGTCAAGCACATTTGTACATATGTTGCAATCATCATTTTCTTTGTATGTGAGCCCTTGGTATCAACTCCTTTTATTTCCCTCCCTCCCAACCCTCCCTACCTCATGAACACTTGATAAATTATTAATTATTATTTTTCATATTGTACAGAATCCGCTGTCTCCATTCACCCAAGTTCTTGTTGTTCATGCCCCCCAGTCACCCCCTGGGGAGCGGCGTGGTTATACAGTGATCATTGCAGTCAGTTCCCCCTTTCACACCCCACCTCTCCCCCACCCTCATGGTATCACTACTCCCATTACTGTTCCTAGGGGGTTTATCTGTCCTGAATTCTGTGTGTCCAGAGCTCTTATCTGCACCAGTGTACATGCTTTGGTCTAGCCGGATTTGTAAGGTAGAACTGGAGTCATGATAGTGGGGTGAGGGCTGGGAGAGTCTGTAACTCTTTATAGGAGTAGAAAGCTTCACAGGAAAGTGAATTTGAGGCTGAGACCTTGGGAAAAGTTTGGTCAAGATAAACAGATGTGGAGTGGTGTAGGGAAGGAAAGATTAAAAATAACCTGGTCCAGGATCCTCACAAATTTTAAGTTCATTTGACGCTCCCTAGGGAGGAAGGAGGAAGAGCTATCAGCAGGCAGGCTGTGTCATGCCTACAGCCTCTACAAAAATGCTTCCTGACTCTTCTCAGAAATTCTGCCAGGTGCTACCAGCCTCCTGAGTCTGAGAATGGTTCCTCTATGTTCTTATGAAGCTGAGGAAGGTTGGCACAAAAATATTTGGGAATCCAAGGAGCATGGTGAGGTCATTTCAGGGGGTCATGAGGAATGACTAGTAGGGATTTCAGCCAAATTAAAGGGCTTAGCAATTTGAATACCAGCTGACTCTGACCTTGATCAAGCCTCTTTACCTTTCTGGGTCAATTAAAAAAATTATTTTTTACCAGGTTTCTACTATATGTCAGATATGGGGAAGCAGTAGACAAACCAATAGAAGCTAGGAAATTTGATCCCACCTGTACAGATGTTGCTTCTAAAGACAGCATTCTTTATGTATGAGTTTGCCAGTAGTAATAATTGTCGTTAATCGTGCACTCTTGCCTGAAGAAAAATCCAAGAATCTGTGTCTTTGTACCTCCCTTTTGACACCCTCAAGGAACCCAGTGGTGCTGTGAGGAAGGCATTGGCCTGCTAACCCAAATACTGGCAGTTCAAACCCACCTGATGCTCCAAAGAAGATGAGACTGTCTGTTCCCCTGAAGATATATCCTTTTGGAAACCCCACAGAGCAACTCTACTCTGTCCTATGAGAGTCAGAATAGACTAGTGAGGACAGTAGATGTGGTTTGGGTTTGGTTTCAACACCTCCTCCCTGATCTACCTCATTACATCACAGTGCCTTAATCAGCTCCCCAAGCTGGTTTGTTTTTATGGCAGATTTTCTTTCTCTCCCCAAGTGCCTGATTGTGGGAAACAGAGGGATTTCTCCCAAGCTGTCTACCCCAAATATATTCCAAACTCAGCTGCTTGCAAATGACTATGCACTTGGAGGTCATCAGGAATAGATCAGGGGTCATTCTCCCTAAGAGTTATCAGCTATCTAGTGCAAGCAGACACCACTGCTTATCCCACAACAAGTAGGATTCACTCCCTTCTGATAAGGATAGTAGTTGTCTGTTTCCTTGTAGGAGACACCAGAGAGGTCAAACCCATCCAAAGATGACCAAGGTTAGGCTGCCATCCTAAAACTAGAATCAGCCCATCTTGTCACATGTATACCCCCCAATCTCTACTCTTGCTATTGCATTTCCATAGACCATCCCCTCTCATTACTGTATCACCTATAGCACATCCCCTTCCTGTGACATGGGTCCTCACCTGTCATTAGGGGGCTTGCATGCCCCCAGAGTTCTGTCTTGGTTAACTTCACTCATTCCCTCTATGCTGGCTTTAGGGGAAGTTAATGGGAGGGCTAGGCCCCCCTGAATGCCCTAAGGAAATGACCCGGCATCCACAGTTAACAAACCTTTTTCCTTCCATTTCTAATTCCATGTGGGGGCGCTGTTTCTCCACAACAGCAGTCCAGAAGACTGCTTGATTTATAGGGTGGTCAAACTTCTCAAGTACTCTTTCCTGATAGGTATAAATTTTTACTCTAGAAATGCAAGGAAGGGAAAATTGGCTTAAGCGATCCTACATTTTTACAAACCATGGTATATCAGAACTCATTACTGCCTTAATTTCTTCTTCACAATCCTGACCAATAACTCCAGCAACACATTGAGAATTTATGTTGGACTTTCTTTTTTTTTTTTTTTTTTGGACTTTCTTAATAAACATCCTATAGTTCTTTTAGGTAGTGGACCCCAATTACTGCTCTTCATTTCTGATTCAATCACAGTTTTGGGTTTTTTCTTACAACTCTTATCAACTCCAGTATCAATTTTAATTTCTTGAGTACTAAGGTTAAATCTTCCTGATAGAAACTGTATTAATCTTTCAATAAGAGGTCCCTGCTTTTGAGGATCAAGCTCCTGTGAAGGCTTCTGAGCCATCTCTTGGTTATTCAAACCAACTGCAGTGAGAACAGAGACTAGGTTTTTGCCTCTTTGGCTAGGTCTGTTCTCCTGCTGTGAGGCTGCTAGATAAAGGCGATTTCTCTCAAAGATCTTCTTTGCTCCAGTAGGCAGACACCTTGCCTACCACGCTCTGCTATGAGGGCTCTGCATCAAGCTTCTTCCACTATTTTCCCGCCGGGAAGTCTTTGCTAATGGCGACCCTTCACTGTTGATTTTTGAACGACATTGGCTCGCCCAATGAGTTCCCTTCCTACAATGGAGGCAGAGTTCAGGTTCGTTTAAACCCGATCTCCATGGTCCTGGCCCATGCTCTGACATTGGCCGCAGCCTGCTCTGCCTACACTCTTTTGAAGATGACTTGTCTTCCCACAACTAAAGCACTTTCTTCCAGGTCTGATATAGTTTGCCAATGAAGCTGCCATGAGGTCTGCCTTGTATTCCTCTGCCTCTACATTCCTGCATATCCTAAAATAACCCAGCAAAGTGCCCTGTTCGCTGTAGGGATGCAAGGCATTTTTACAGTGCTTATTAGAGAAATCATAAGATAGCTTGTGCACTAGGTCTCTTACTGCCTGAACATTCTTCACACATTTGGAAATAGCATCTTCCAGTCGGGACACAAAGTCAGCGTAACGCTCATCATTCTGTTGTCTTATAGCCCTGTAACGCGGCGTTCTCTCTTCTGATGGAATTATCTTTTCCCAGGCCCTTAAGCAAACCTCATGTATCTGTCCTATTGTCTGTTCAGTAAACTGTAGTTGAGACTCAACTGTAATATAATTTGCAGCCCCTAGCAATTGATGAATTCCTATATCTATCCCATCCTCAGCATTCTTCCCAGCTCTTGCAAGGGCTGCTTCCTTCCATAGCATTTGATATCACAAGCATTCTGAAGAGTAAAGACAAATTCTCACTAAAGCTTTCCAATCTGTAGGGGTCCAGCTGTCAGACTCTGCTAGAGCCCTTATCATGCTAATTACAAAATGGGAGTCTGGGCCCTAGTCATTGATTGCCTGCTTGAGATCTTTTAGCAACTTAAAAGGCAAAGGCACTGTGAATTCCTTTTGGTTCTAACAGGATAAGACATCTTGCATTCTAAATCTTCTTCTGCAATCCCTCTTCCTACTCTGGAGAGTAAAGGTGCTTTCCTATACTTTGCTTCTTTACATCTATTCTCTGAGCTACTCTTTTCAATCTGGATATCTTGGAGTTCCACTTCCTGAACTTCACCTTCTGTGCTAGCTCTCCTAGTTTGCATTTCTTTGGAGCTAATCTCTCTACCTTCAGGGCTGGCTTGCTTGATTGTTTTACAATCTCTGGCCTTTCTTACACTAAATTCCAGCAGGAGAGCAGTTGCTTTTACTATGTCCCCTTCTGACTCAGGCTCATTCTTTTAGCTCTGCCTAAAATCTTCTCATCTGCCTGAAACCCGTTCTCACTGCTTCTCATCTGATTTAAATTTGGGCATCTTAGACGTTGCCTGTTCTGCTTCTTGGCTTTCTCTACCTTTGAAAGCAAGGGAGCTTCCTGGGATTGTTTAATAGCCATGCTTTGGATCTTGCAATCCACTGCCTCTAGTACTGTATCACCTTTAAACCTTCGGAGTCTGCAGTCTCGCGAGAGCATACAGGCTTTGGCAATGAGGTTCTGTTCTAGAATTGGAGGCTTTAGATAACAAACCAATCCCTGCCTTTTCAGTTTTTCCTAAAGTTTCATAACCTAAATCATGCTTATTCACAGACACTTTAGCTTGCTTTTCTAGATTTGAATAGACACAAGACTTCTCACTAGACTGTTCATCCTTATTCTCTTCCTCCTGCAAAAGTTTTAAAACCATCTTAACTTGTACCCACAGAGACCACTTCTCCATAGGGATACTCTCCCCATCTCTGTGCTTCCTTTAAGTTGACAATGACCTCCTCCCAGGTCTCTAAATCAAAAGTTCCTTCCTCTGAGAACCATGAATTATACCTTTTTACTACTTTTAGAAAACATTGTATCTTTTTCTTCGTTACTTTTACACCTTGTCTTTTCAGTAAGTAGAGAGCATGGTACCATAAGTTTCAGGTTTACTTTTACCTTGCTCCCATTATCCTCTTTAAAATTCTAATTCACTATTTCCACTACTTCTCTGTCAATCCCCACACCGGATCCTCACTTCACACAATTTTCAAATTCACTCTACATACCAATGGGGCCATATAATTGTTATATGGGATATAACTCATATTGTCCCACGTTGTGCGCCATTTGTCTGGGGAAGCCCGCCTTGTGCTGGGGCTCCAGCCTCCAGCCCAGTCCTTGAGCCTCCTGCCTGGTCTCCATCCCACCTCCCTTCATCCACACTGAGCGTGGACCTGGCTGGTAAGATCATGGCCATCCAGGAGGTGAGCATGCTACCATGAATTGTGTCTGACTGCATTATTGTAATGTCTCTTCTATCGCTCATGCTCCCGGTGACTTTAATATAATATTTATATATCTCAACCATACAATTGTGCTTATTGAACCCAAGATTACTGGTGGGGGGCTGGCACCCCAACTCATACCACAGTACATACCATTTGTCTAGTTCTTCAATGCTTCCTCTCCCGCTCACTCCCTCCAACTATCATGACCTCAGCTCTACCTTACAAAGCCGGCTAGACCAGAGCATGTACACTGGTACAGATAAGAACTCTCAACACACAGAATCCAGGACAGATAAACCCTTCAGGAACAGTAATGGAAGTAGTGATAACATGAGGGTAGGGATGAGATAGAGGGAACTGATAGCAATGATTGATGTATTAACACTCACACCCCAGGGGGACAAGCAACAGAAACATTGGTGAAGTGAGACCTTGGACATTGTAAAATATGAAAGTATAATTTATCAAGGTTTCATGAGGGTGGGAGAGTGGGAGAGAAGGGGGAAAAAGGAGCTGATACCAAGGGGTCAAGTATAAAGAAAATGATGATGGTACCGTAGGTACAAATGTGCTTGATACAATTGATGTATGCATTGTTATAAGTGGTGTAAGAGCCCCCGATAAAATGACTCAATTTTTTAAAAGTGTTTAGGTAGATCTTGATGGAGGATAGATTGAGAAACAATAGTTTCAGAATTTGATAATTTTGCTTAATAATCAAACTGAAAACTCACTGCCATTGCATCTTTTGTGACTCACAGCAACCCTGACTTTCAGCAACCCTATTGGACAGGGTAGAGCAGCCCCTGTGAGTTTCTGAGACTGCAACTCTTTACAGGGGTAGAAAGCCCTAACGTTTCTCTCTCAGAGCGGGTGGTGGTTTTGAACTATGTGGGTAGCAGCCAAGTGAAACCCACTATGCCACCAGGGCTCCCTGTGCCACATAGCGGGAGCTGTTGTTTTCCCAAACATTCACTTGGCTATTTCTTTTATAAGAAGCCAAGTAATTTGGCAGCTTATTTCTGTTCCAGTTTTCTTATATAGAAAATGTGGTGACAGTGTGAACCTGTTTGTTGTAGTTTATGTGAACATAATTGAGTGATCTAGACCAAGTGAGCTAGACCAAGTGAGCTGACTGGTCAAAAATCAGACCTGTGGATTGCCAAATTGGTTCTGCTGAGATTGGGGCTTTCCTGGATCCACAGGCTTCCTCCAAGCTGTGTCCGAGAAGCTCTGCATTTTAGAGCTACATTTTATAGTTGAAAGAGAGGCCTAAGGAGGGAGGGAGTCCTTAAGCTCTAAGACCTTAATGCTGTCATTGCTGTCCTCTTTTAGTGTACCTGCAGTTTCCACACTGCAGTGGGAACCATTGAAACAGCTGTTCTCATTCTCTGAGATGGTGTGCCACCCCACTCCATACCACCACCACCTCATCCCTTTCTCTTATTGTAGAGATAATGCCCCTTCCATATGTATCTCAGATATTCAATTAATGAAGAAAGACAAAAGTAGGAGAAATGATTTAGATGAAGGAGACCATAAGCATGAGGCCATAATGGGGTCCAAAGGCTGTGTGGCCATGTCGCTAATTATAGAAATGGATGAAATCTGCCACAAAAATGTGATTGGAGGCAGAGCAATTCATCACTCTCTCAGGCAGGACTACATAAGTGAGAATGGGGCCATTATGGAGACCTGGAGACGATCACAGATTAGAAAGGCTTACTGGATTTGTTCTGGGGCCTTCCGACCACTATAACTCATGACCACAGGGTCTTAGACTTTCCCAATTTCCATTGAGGACCTTCCCAGGGAAGTCCCAGAGGGCAGATTGCTCCTCTCTGCTCTGGCTAGTTGTTGTTGCGTGCCATTGAGGACACTTGGACTCGTCGTGACCTCACATACAACCGAATGAAACACTGTAGGGTCGTGCACCATCCTCACAATTGTTCCTGTGCCTGAACCACCGATGAAGCCACTGAGTCCATCCACTTCTTCGAGGACCTCCTCTGTTTCATGGCTTCTCCACTGTACCAAATAGGATGTCCTTCTCCAGGGACTGGTCTCTCCTGACAACATGTCCAAAGTATGTAAGATGGCGTCTTGCCATCCTTGCCTCTAAGCAGCACTCTGGCCTTATTTCTTCTGATACAGATTGGTCAGTCCTTCAGCAGTCCATGGTACTGTCAGTAGTCTTCTGGTGGACCACAATTCGATGCATCTGTTCTTCTACAGCCTTCCTTATTCAGTGTCTAACTTTCACATGCATATGATGCAATGGAAAATAGCATGGCTTAGGTCATGTGCACCTTAGTCCTCAGAGTAACATCATTGTTCTTCAACACTATAAAGAGGTTTTCTGCAGCAGATTTACCCATTACAATACATCTTTTGATCTCCTGACTGCTGTTTCTATGAACATTGATAGTGGATCTAAGCAAGACAAAATCCTTGACAACTGAAGCCCTTTTCTCTGTTTATCACCTATTGGTCCAGTTTTGGGGATTTTGGTCTTCCTTATATTGAATTGTAACCCATATTGAAGGCTGCAATCCTTGATCTTCAGCAAGTAGTTCAATTCCTCCTCATTGTCAGCAAACAAATGGTGTCATATATGCACACAAGCAGGCTCCCAAAAGTTAGTGGAACAAGGAATCAAAAGAGAATGGAATTTTTCAGGGACTTTTTGAAATACCAGTGTGTGTGTGTGTGTGTGTGTGTGTATGAGAGAGAGAGAAAGAGAGAGAGAGAGAGAGAGAGAGAGAGAGAGAGAGAGAGAGAGAGAGAGAGAGAGAGAGAGGAGATGTGGGCATAAAACAAACATCAAGCAACATAAGGGAGAATGCTGTTGGCTGCTGTTGAACTGATTCCGGTGCGCATGCACAGTGACCTGCTGTGTGCACCATAGTGACCCCTCAGAAGCAGATCATCAAGCCTACCTTTCAACTGAAATTCTGAGAATTCACAATTTTCAGAAGTATGTGGATAACAGTGAAAGCCAAAATTCTATTTGCACAGTCCCCACGTGGATTAAGCTTCCAGTGAATTCCTTCAGACCATTGACCAGGGATGTGAACACTCTTGCCACCAGGCAGAGGGCATTGGAAAGTGGATTACCCCTTAGGCAGCCCATGGTGGGGCTTAGAGACTTGCCTAAGTGTATCCTTGAATCGAGGCTGCCATTCTGGGCTGCACAGTCATGAGTCATGCCCCCAAAGCCTTGGTTGTTTGGCCCTGGACCACTCTTGTAAACTGTCCTGTTTAACACAGGTCCCAATCCTTGTCCTATTCTTGCTTCTGTAGTCCCACCTGGAACTGTGATGTTGGGATCTGCCGCCATGTCCTTTCAAGTCTGTGAATCTCAGATAACCCTTACATATCAATAAGACCTCTTGCTAATAGTTTCCCTCCCCTCATCTCGATGGCATGTGTTTGTCCTGTTTAAGATTTAATAAATTATCTTTGAGATTTGGAATATCCTCTTACCCTAAAACACAAGGCATCTCTGGGTGTATTCCAGCTGCCAACTTTTTAGGTAGTAGTCAAGAAGTTAGCTGTTATGTCACCCAGGAAGCTGGGGAAAGGATGATCACCAGAACAAATCCATTATTCCCTCCACTCGCTTCCTAGCCTTTGAATCTCCACCTTGGAGGCAACTATGGCCTTTCTGTTTCTTTTTGATGATCATGTACGCATGTCCAAGTAAAGCTTACTTTTTACTCTTTTGTATCGCCTATTTCATTAAATATTATATTTTGGAGATTCTTCCAAATGGATTCATACAGAATGACCTCATTCATTTAAGAGTGCATGCTGTTACACAATACAGCTATGATAAAATGCATCTAACCAACCTCTCTTTTTTCTCTGTGTATTTTACCAATTTTCCTGTCAAAATTGACCATATCTGAGTTTGCTTTCAGGGACACCTTAAGTCTAGTACCCCTTGAATCCTAGGGCCTGGAGTCCTCCTCCTCTTCAGAACCAATCTCTGTGCAGGTGTGCTGGTATGTGAACTGTGAACCCTCTCCCTAAAATCAAAAAATAAAACCCAAACTCACTGTCATCAAGTCACTGTTGACTTGCAGTGACCCTCTGAGTTTCTGAAACTCTGTCTATGGTAGTAGAAAAACCAGTCTTTCTCAGAGCTGCTGGTAGTTTTGAACTGCCAACCATGTGGATCACAGCATAACTGTTAGGTTTCTCGGGTGGGAAATACCTCAGTTCTTGGCATCACAGGAGAAAGAATTCATGTCGAAGACTGATTGTTGATCCAAATGGGTTTGTATTAAGGAGAGAAGGTGATAGAGGAGAAGAGAAGAGAAAGAGAGGAGAGAGGGGGAAGGGGGAAAGAAAGGATTGAGAGAGAGAGAGAGAGAGAGAGAGAGAGAGAGAGAGAGAGAGAGACCCCACAGAAAAACAGGGAGGTGGTCTCCAGGTTCGGCCTTTAGTGGCTTCGGCTGGGAGGCGTGGTTGACATTATTGGTTGACCCCATTGGCTGAATTAAGCCCACCTGTCATGGTTTGCACCCACCTAAGTGCACTGCCTCCCTGCCTCATGTGCCTGAATTTGGAGCCTGCCCAGTAGACACCCTGGTCCCAGCTCTAGCTACCTAACATAAAACTACACCATAACACTACTCCCTCCTAAACAGCATAGCTAAAAATATGAGTTGAGCAGAGAAATTGGTTCTTAAAAGAATGCCTTCGCTTACAACCGATTGTCATTTTAAATTTCACTTGATGGTGTAGAGAGAACCAAGAGATCATTCCATCCCTCAGATTACTTGTAAACTACTGCAGAAACCTCAGGAAAGCCAGCAATTGCCTGCAAGACTGAGGTAAGAATCTCAAGGTTGACTCCCAAAACCATACGCATTGCTATAGAGTTGATTCTGACCCATAGCAACCTTACACAGGACAGGGTAGAACTACCTCTGAGTTTCCAAGTCTGAAACTCTCTATTTTTGTAAATCATTTTATTGGGGGCTCTTACAGGTCTTATAACAATCCATACATCAATTTTGTCAAGCACATTTGTACATATGTTGCAATCATCATTTTCTTTGTATGTGAGCCCTTGGTATCAACTCCTTTTATTTCCCTCCCTCCCAACCCTCCCTACCTCATGAACACTTGATAAATTATTAATTATTATTTTTCATATTGTACAGAATCCGCTGTCTCCATTCACCCAAGTTCTTGTTGTTCATGCCCCCCAGTCACCCCCTGGGGAGCGGCGTGGTTATACAGTGATCATTGCAGTCAGTTCCCCCTTTCACACCCCACCTCTCCCCCACCCTCATGGTATCACTACTCCCATTACTGTTCCTAGGGGGTTTATCTGTCCTGAATTCTGTGTGTCCAGAGCTCTTATCTGCACCAGTGTACATGCTTTGGTCTAGCCGGATTTGTAAGGTAGAACTGGAGTCATGATAGTGGGGTGAGGGCTGGGAGAGTCTGTAACTCTTTATAGGAGTAGAAAGCTTCACAGGAAAGTGAATTTGAGGCTGAGACCTTGGGAAAAGTTTGGTCAAGATAAACAGATGTGGAGTGGTGTAGGGAAGGAAAGATTAAAAATAACCTGGTCCAGGATCCTCACAAATTTTAAGTTCATTTGACGCTCCCTAGGGAGGAAGGAGGAAGAGCTATCAGCAGGCAGGCTGTGTCATGCCTACAGCCTCTACAAAAATGCTTCCTGACTCTTCTCAGAAATTCTGCCAGGTGCTACCAGCCTCCTGAGTCTGAGAATGGTTCCTCTATGTTCTTATGAAGCTGAGGAAGGTTGGCACAAAAATATTTGGGAATCCAAGGAGCATGGTGAGGTCATTTCAGGGGGTCATGAGGAATGACTAGTAGGGATTTCAGCCAAATTAAAGGGCTTAGCAATTTGAATACCAGCTGACTCTGACCTTGATCAAGCCTCTTTACCTTTCTGGGTCAATTAAAAAAATTATTTTTTACCAGGTTTCTACTATATGTCAGATATGGGGAAGCAGTAGACAAACCAATAGAAGCTAGGAAATTTGATCCCACCTGTACAGATGTTGCTTCTAAAGACAGCATTCTTTATGTATGAGTTTGCCAGTAGTAATAATTGTCGTTAATCGTGCACTCTTGCCTGAAGAAAAATCCAAGAATCTGTGTCTTTGTACCTCCCTTTTGACACCCTCAAGGAACCCAGTGGTGCTGTGAGGAAGGCATTGGCCTGCTAACCCAAATACTGGCAGTTCAAACCCACCTGATGCTCCAAAGAAGATGAGACTGTCTGTTCCCCTGAAGATATATCCTTTTGGAAACCCCACAGAGCAACTCTACTCTGTCCTATGAGAGTCAGAATAGACTAGTGAGGACAGTAGATGTGGTTTGGGTTTGGTTTCAACACCTCCTCCCTGATCTACCTCATTACATCACAGTGCCTTAATCAGCTCCCCAAGCTGGTTTGTTTTTATGGCAGATTTTCTTTCTCTCCCCAAGTGCCTGATTGTGGGAAACAGAGGGATTTCTCCCAAGCTGTCTACCCCAAATATATTCCAAACTCAGCTGCTTGCAAATGACTATGCACTTGGAGGTCATCAGGAATAGATCAGGGGTCATTCTCCCTAAGAGTTATCAGCTATCTAGTGCAAGCAGACACCACTGCTTATCCCACAACAAGTAGGATTCACTCCCTTCTGATAAGGATAGTAGTTGTCTGTTTCCTTGTAGGAGACACCAGAGAGGTCAAACCCATCCAAAGATGACCAAGGTTAGGCTGCCATCCTAAAACTAGAATCAGCCCATCTTGTCACATGTATACCCCCCAATCTCTACTCTTGCTATTGCATTTCCATAGACCATCCCCTCTCATTGCTGTATCACCTATAGCACATCCCCTTCCTGTGACATGGGTCCTCACCTGTCATTAGGGGGCTTGCATGCCCCCAGAGTTCTGTCTTGGTTAACTTCACTCATTCCCTCTATGCTGGCTTTAGGGGAAGTTAATGGGAGGGCTAGGCCCCCCTGAATGCCCTAAGGAAATGACCCGGCATCCACAGTTAACAAACCTTTTTCCTTCCATTTCTAATTCCATGTGGGGGCGCTGTTTCTCCACAACAGCAGTCCAGAAGACTGCTTGATTTATAGGGTGGTCAAACTTCTCAAGTACTCTTTCCTGATAGGTATAAATTTTTACTCTAGAAATGCAAGGAAGGGAAAATTGGCTTAAGCGATCCTACATTTTTACAAACCATGGTATATCAGAACTCATTACTGCCTTAATTTCTTCTTCACAATCCTGACCAATAACTCCAGCAACACATTGAGAATTTATGTTGGACTTTCTTTTTTTTTTTTTTTTTTTGGACTTTCTTAATAAACATCCTATAGTTCTTTTAGGTAGTGGACCCCAATTACTGCTCTTCATTTCTGATTCAATCACAGTTTTGGGTTTTTTCTTACAACTCTTATCAACTCCAGTATCAATTTTAATTTCTTGAGTACTAAGGTTAAATCTTCCTGATAGAAACTGTATTAATCTTTCAATAAGAGGTCCCTGCTTTTGAGGATCAAGCTCCTGTGAAGGCTTCTGAGCCATCTCTTGGTTATTCAAACCAACTGCAGTGAGAACAGAGACTAGGTTTTTGCCTCTTTGGCTAGGTCTGTTCTCCTGCTGTGAGGCTGCTAGATAAAGGCGATTTCTCTCAAAGATCTTCTTTGCTCCAGTAGGCAGACACCTTGCCTACCACGCTCTGCTATGAGGGCTCTGCATCAAGCTTCTTCCACTATTTTCCCGCCGGGAAGTCTTTGCTAATGGCGACCCTTCACTGTTGATTTTTGAACGACATTGGCTCGCCCAATGAGTTCCCTTCCTACAATGGAGGCAGAGTTCAGGTTCGTTTAAACCCGATCTCCATGGTCCTGGCCCATGCTCTGACACTGGCCGCAGCCTGCTCTGCCTACACTCTTTAGAAGAGGACTTGTCTTCCCACAACTAAAGCACTTTCTTCCAGGTCTGATATAGTTTGCCAATGAAGCTGCCATGAGGTCTGCCTTGTATTCCTCTGCCTCTACATTCCTGCATATCCTAAAATAACCCAGCAAAGTGCCCTGTTCGCTGTAGGGATGCAAGGCATTTTTACAGTGCTTATTAGAGAAATCATAAGATAGCTTGTGCACTAGGTCTCTTACTGCCTGAACATTCTTCACACATTTGGAAATAGCATCTTCCAGTCGGGACACAAAGTCAGCGTAACGCTCATCATTCTGTTGTCTTATAGCCCTGTAACGCGGCGTTCTCTCTTCTGATGGAATTATCTTTTCCCAGGCCCTTAAGCAAACCTCATGTATCTGTCCTATTGTCTGTTCAGTAAACTGTAGTTGAGACTCAACTGTAATATAATTTGCAGCCCCTAGCAATTGATGAATTCCTATATCTATCCCATCCTCAGCATTCTTCCCAGCTCTTGCAAGGGCTGCTTCCTTCCATAGCATTTGATATCACAAGCATTCTGAAGAGTAAAGACAAATTCTCACTAAAGCTTTCCAATCTGTAGGGGTCCAGCTGTCAGACTCTGCTAGAGCCCTTATCATGCTAATTACAAAATGGGAGTCTGGGCCCTAGTCATTGATTGCCTGCTTGAGATCTTTTAGCAACTTAAAAGGCAAAGGCACTGTGAATTCCTTTTGGTTCTAACAGGATAAGACATCTTGCATTCTAAATCTTCTTCTGCAATCCCTCTTCCTACTCTGGAGAGTAAAGGTGCTTTCCTATACTTTGCTTCTTTACATCTATTCTCTGAGCTACTCTTTTCAATCTGGATATCTTGGAGTTCCACTTCCTGAACTTCACCTTCTGTGCTAGCTCTCCTAGTTTGCATTTCTTTGGAGCTAATCTCTCTACCTTCAGGGCTGGCTTGCTTGATTGTTTTACAATCTCTGGCCTTTCTTACACTAAATTCCAGCAGGAGAGCAGTTGCTTTTACTATGTCCCCTTCTGACTCAGGCTCATTCTTTTAGCTCTGCCTAAAATCTTCTCATCTGCCTGAAACCCGTTCTCACTGCTTCTCATCTGATTTAAATTTGGGCATCTTAGACGTTGCCTGTTCTGCTTCTTGGCTTTCTCTACCTTTGAAAGCAAGGGAGCTTCCTGGGATTGTTTAATAGCCATGCTTTGGATCTTGCAATCCACTGCCTCTAGTACTGTATCACCTTTAAACCTTCGGAGTCTGCAGTCTCGCGAGAGCATACAGGCTTTGGCAATGAGGTTCTGTTCTAGAATTGGAGGCTTTAGATAACAAACCAATCCCTGCCTTTTCAGTTTTTCCTAAAGTTTCATAACCTAAATCATGCTTATTCACAGACACTTTAGCTTGCTTTTCTAGATTTGAATAGACACAAGACTTCTCACTAGACTGTTCATCCTTATTCTCTTCCTCCTGCAAAAGTTTTAAAACCATCTTAACTTGTACCCACAGAGACCACTTCTCCATAGGGATACTCTCCCCATCTCTGTGCTTCCTTTAAGTTGACAATGACCTCCTCCCAGGTCTCTAAATCAAAAGTTCCTTCCTCTGAGAACCATGAATTATACCTTTTTACTACTTTTAGAAAACATTGTATCTTTTTCTTCGTTACTTTTACACCTTGTCTTTTCAGTAAGTAGAGAGCATGGTACCATAAGTTTCAGGTTTACTTTTACCTTGCTCCCATTATCCTCTTTAAAATTCTAATTCACTATTTCCACTACTTCTCTGTCAATCCCCACACCGGATCCTCACTTCACACAATTTTCAAATTCACTCTACATACCAATGGGGCCATATAATTGTTATATGGGATATAACTCATATTGTCCCACGTTGTGCGCCATTTGTCTGGGGAAGCCCGCCTTGTGCTGGGGCTCCAGCCTCCAGCCCAGTCCTTGAGCCTCCTGCCTGGTCTCCATCCCACCTCCCTTCATCCACACTGAGCGTGGACCTGGCTGGTAAGATCATGGCCATCCAGGAGGTGAGCATGCTACCATGAATTGTGTCTGACTGCATTATTGTAATGTCTCTTCTATCGCTCATGCTCCCGGTGACTTTAATATAATATTTATATATCTCAACCATACAATTGTGCTTATTGAACCCAAGATTACTGGTGGGGGACTGGCACCCCAACTCATACCACAGTACATACCATTTGTCTAGTTCTTCAATGCTTCCTCTCCCGCTCACTCCCTCCAACTATCATGACCTCAGCTCTACCTTACAAAGCCGGCTAGACCAGAGCATGTACACTGGTACAGATAAGAACTCTCAACACACAGAATCCAGGACAGATAAACCCTTCAGGAACAGTAATGGAAGTAGTGATAACATGAGGGTAGGGATGAGATAGAGGGAACTGATAGCAATGATTGATGTATTAACACTCACACCCCAGGGGGACAAGCAACAGAAACATTGGTGAAGTGAGACCTTGGACATTGTAAAATATGAAAGTATAATTTATCAAGGTTTCATGAGGGTGGGAGAGTGGGAGAGAAGGGGGAAAAAGGAGCTGATACCAAGGGGTCAAGTATAAAGAAAATGATGATGGTACCGTAGGTACAAATGTGCTTGATACAATTGATGTATGCATTGTTATAAGTGGTGTAAGAGCCCCCGATAAAATGACTCAATTTTTTAAAAGTGTTTAGGTAGATCTTGATGGAGGATAGATTGAGAAACAATAGTTTCAGAATTTGATAATTTTGCTTAATAATCAAACTGAAAACTCACTGCCATTGCATCTTTTGTGACTCACAGCAACCCTGACTTTCAGCAACCCTATTGGACAGGGTAGAGCAGCCCCTGTGAGTTTCTGAGACTGCAACTCTTTACAGGGGTAGAAAGCCCTAACGTTTCTCTCTCAGAGCGGGTGGTGGTTTTGAACTATGTGGGTAGCAGCCAAGTGAAAACCACTATGCCACCAGGGCTCCCTGTGCCACATAGCGGGAGCTGTTGTTTTCCCAAACATTCACTTGGCTATTTCTTTTATAAGAAGCCAAGTAATTTGGCAGCTTATTTCTGTTCCACTTTTCTTATATAGAAAATGTGGTGACAGTGTGAACCTGTTTGTTGTAGTTTATGTGAACATAATTGAGTGATCTAGACCAAGTGAGCTAGACCAAGTGAGCTGACTGGTCAAAAATCAGACCTGTGGATTGCCAAATTGGTTCTGCTGAGATTGGGGCTTTCCTGGATCCACAGGCTTCCTCCAAGCTGTGTCCGAGAAGCTCTGCATTTTAGAGCTACATTTTATAGTTGAAAGAGAGGCCTAAGGAGGGAGGGAGTCCTTAAGCTCTAAGACCTTAATGCTGTCATTGCTGTCCTCTTTTAGTGTACCTGCAGTTTCCACACTGCAGTGGGAACCATTGAAACAGCTGTTCTCATTCTCTGAGATGGTGTGCCACCCCACTCCATACCACCACCACCTCATCCCTTTCTCTTATTGTAGAGATAATGCCCCTTCCATATGTATCTCAGATATTCAATTAATGAAGAAAGACAAAAGTAGGAGAAATGATTTAGATGAAGGAGACCATAAGCATGAGGCCATAATGGGGTCCAAAGGCTGTGTGGCCATGTCGCTAATTATAGAAATGGATGAAATCTGCCACAAAAATGTGATTGGAGGCAGAGCAATTCATCACTCTCTCAGGCAGGACTACATAAGTGAGAATGGGGCCATTATGGAGACCTGGAGACGATCACAGATTAGAAAGGCTTACTGGATTTGTTCTGGGGCCTTCCGACCACTATAACTCATGACCACAGGGTCTTAGACTTTCCCAATTTCCATTGAGGACCTTCCCAGGGAAGTCCCAGAGGGCAGATTGCTCCTCTCTGCTCTGGCTAGTTGTTGTTGCGTGCCATTGAGGACACTTGGACTCGTCGTGACCTCACATACAACCGAATGAAACACTGTAGGGTCGTGCACCATCCTCACAATTGTTCCTGTGCCTGAACCACCGATGAAGCCACTGAGTCCATCCACTTCTTCGAGGACCTCCTCTGTTTCATGGCTTCTCCACTGTACCAAATAGGATGTCCTTCTCCAGGGACTGGTCTCTCCTGACAACATGTCCAAAGTATGTAAGATGGCGTCTTGCCATCCTTGCCTCTAAGCAGCACTCTGGCCTTATTTCTTCTGATACAGATTGGTCAGTCCTTCAGCAGTCCATGGTACTGTCAGTAGTCTTCTGGTGGACCACAATTCGATGCATCTGTTCTTCTACAGCCTTCCTTATTCAGTGTCTAACTTTCACATGCATATGATGCAATGGAAAATAGCATGGCTTAGGTCATGTGCACCTTAGTCCTCAGAGTAACATCATTGTTCTTCAACACTATAAAGAGGTTTTCTGCAGCAGATTTACCCATTACAATACATCTTTTGATCTCCTGACTGCTGTTTCTATGAACATTGATAGTGGATCTAAGCAAGACAAAATCCTTGACAACTGAAGCCCTTTTCTCTGTTTATCACCTATTGGTCCAGTTTTGGGGATTTTGGTCTTCCTTATATTGAATTGTAACCCATATTGAAGGCTGCAATCCTTGATCTTCAGCAAGTAGTTCAATTCCTCCTCATTTTCAGCAAACAAATGGTGTCATATATGCACACAAGCAGGCTCCCAAAAGTTAGTGGAACAAGGAATCAAAAGAGAATGGAATTTTTCAGGGACTTTTTGAAATACCAGTGTGTGTGTGTGTGTGTGTGTGTGTGTATGAGAGAGAGAGAGAGAGAGAGAGAGAGAGAGAGAGAGAGAGAGAGAGAGAGAGAGAGAGAGAGAGAGAGAGAGAGGAGATGTGGGCATAAAACAAACATCAAGCAACATAAGGGAGAATGCTGTTGGCTGCTGTTGAACTGATTCCGGTGCGCATGCACAGTGACCTGCTGTGTGCACCATAGTGACCCCTCAGAAGCAGATCATCAAGCCTACCTTTCAACTGAAATTCTGAGAATTCACAATTTTCAGAAGTATGTGGATAACAGTGAAAGCCAAAATTCTATTTGCACAGTCCCCACGTGGATTAAGCTTCCAGTGAATTCCTTCAGACCATTGACCAGGGATGTGAACACTCTTGCCACCAGGCAGAGGGCATTGGAAAGTGGATTACCCCTTAGGCAGCCCATGGTGGGGCTTAGAGACTTGCCTAAGTGTATCCTTGAATCGAGGCTGCCATTCTGGGCTGCACAGTCATGAGTCATGCCCCCAAAGCCTTGGTTGTTTGGCCCTGGACCACTCTTGTAAACTGTCCTGTTTAACACAGGTCCCAATCCTTGTCCTATTCTTGCTTCTGTAGTCCCACCTGGAACTGTGATGTTGGGATCTGCCGCCATGTCCTTTCAAGTCTGTGAATCTCAGATAACCCTTACATATCAATAAGACCTCTTGCTAATAGTTTCCCTCCCCTCATCTCGATGGCATGTGTTTGTCCTGTTTAAGATTTAATAAATTATCTTTGAGATTTGGAATATCCTCTTACCCTAAAACACAAGGCATCTCTGGGTGTATTCCAGCTGCCAACTTTTTAGGTAGTAGTCAAGAAGTTAGCTGTTATGTCACCCAGGAAGCTGGGGAAAGGATGATCACCAGAACAAATCCATTATTCCCTCCACTCGCTTCCTAGCCTTTGAATCTCCACCTTGGAGGCAACTATGGCCTTTCTGTTTCTTTTTGATGATCATGTACGCATGTCCAAGTAAAGCTTACTTTTTACTCTTTTGTATCGCCTATTTCATTAAATATTATATTTTGGAGATTCTTCCAAATGGATTCATACAGAATGACCTCATTCATTTAAGAGTGCATGCTGTTACACAATACAGCTATGATAAAATGCATCTAACCAACCTCTCTTTTTTCTCTGTGTATTTTACCAATTTTCCTGTCAAAATTGACCATATCTGAGTTTGCTTTCAGGGACACCTTAAGTCTAGTACCCCTTGAATCCTAGGGCCTGGAGTCCTCCTCCTCTTCAGAACCAATCTCTGTGCAGGTGTGCTGGTATGTGAACTGTGAACCCTCTCCCTAAAATCAAAAAATAAAACCCAAACTCACTGTCATCAAGTCACTGTTGACTTGCAGTGACCCTCTGAGTTTCTGAAACTCTGTCTATGGTAGTAGAAAAACCAGTCTTTCTCAGAGCTGCTGGTAGTTTTGAACTGCCAACCATGTGGATCACAGCATAACTGTTAGGTTTCTCGGGTGGGAAATACCTCAGTTCTTGGCATCACAGGAGAAAGAATTCATGTCGAAGACTGATTGTTGATCCAAATGGGTTTGTATTAAGGAGAGAAGGTGATAGAGGAGAAGAGAAGAGAAAGAGAGGAGAGAGGGGGAAGGGGGAAAGAAAGGATTGAGAGAGAGAGAGAGAGAGAGAGAGAGAGAGAGAGAGAGAGAGAGAGAGAGAGAGAGAGAGACCCCACAGAAAAACAGGGAGGTGGTCTCCAGGTTCGGCCTTTAGTGGCTTCGGCTGGGAGGCGTGGTTGACATTATTGGTTGACCCCATTGGCTGAATTAAGCCCACCTGTCATGGTTTGCACCCACCTAAGTGCACTGCCTCCCTGCCTCATGTGCCTGAATTTGGAGCCTGCCCAGTAGACACCCTGGTCCCAGCTCTAGCTACCTAACATAAAACTACACCATAACACTACTCCCTCCTAAACAGCATAGCTAAAAATATGAGTTGAGCAGAGAAATTGGTTCTTAAAAGAATGCCTTCGCTTACAACCGATTGTCATTTTAAATTTCACTTGATGGTGTAGAGAGAACCAAGAGATCATTCCATCCCTCAGATTACTTGTAAACTACTGCAGAAACCTCAGGAAAGCCAGCAATTGCCTGCAAGACTGAGGTAAGAATCTCAAGGTTGACTCCCAAAACCATACGCATTGCTATAGAGTTGATTCTGACCCATAGCAACCTTACACAGGACAGGGTAGAACTACCTCTGAGTTTCCAAGTCTGAAACTCTCTATTTTTGTAAATCATTTTATTGGGGGCTCTTACAGGTCTTATAACAATCCATACATCAATTTTGTCAAGCACATTTGTACATATGTTGCAATCATCATTTTCTTTGTATGTGAGCCCTTGGTATCAACTCCTTTTATTTCCCTCCCTCCCAACCCTCCCTACCTCATGAACACTTGATAAATTATTAATTATTATTTTTCATATTGTACAGAATCCGCTGTCTCCATTCACCCAAGTTCTTGTTGTTCATGCCCCCCAGTCACCCCCTGGGGAGCGGCGTGGTTATACAGTGATCATTGCAGTCAGTTCCCCCTTTCACACCCCACCTCTCCCCCACCCTCATGGTATCACTACTCCCATTACTGTTCCTAGGGGGTTTATCTGTCCTGAATTCTGTGTGTCCAGAGCTCTTATCTGCACCAGTGTACATGCTTTGGTCTAGCCGGATTTGTAAGGTAGAACTGGAGTCATGATAGTGGGGTGAGGGCTGGGAGAGTCTGTAACTCTTTATAGGAGTAGAAAGCTTCACAGGAAAGTGAATTTGAGGCTGAGACCTTGGGAAAAGTTTGGTCAAGATAAACAGATGTGGAGTGGTGTAGGGAAGGAAAGATTAAAAATAACCTGGTCCAGGATCCTCACAAATTTTAAGTTCATTTGACGCTCCCTAGGGAGGAAGGAGGAAGAGCTATCAGCAGGCAGGCTGTGTCATGCCTACAGCCTCTACAAAAATGCTTCCTGACTCTTCTCAGAAATTCTGCCAGGTGCTACCAGCCTCCTGAGTCTGAGAATGGTTCCTCTATGTTCTTATGAAGCTGAGGAAGGTTGGCACAAAAATATTTGGGAATCCAAGGAGCATGGTGAGGTCATTTCAGGGGGTCATGAGGAATGACTAGTAGGGATTTCAGCCAAATTAAAGGGCTTAGCAATTTGAATACCAGCTGACTCTGACCTTGATCAAGCCTCTTTACCTTTCTGGGTCAATTAAAAAAATTATTTTTTACCAGGTTTCTACTATATGTCAGATATGGGGAAGCAGTAGACAAACCAATAGAAGCTAGGAAATTTGATCCCACCTGTACAGATGTTGCTTCTAAAGACAGCATTCTTTATGTATGAGTTTGCCAGTAGTAATAATTGTCGTTAATCGTGCACTCTTGCCTGAAGAAAAATCCAAGAATCTGTGTCTTTGTACCTCCCTTTTGACACCCTCAAGGAACCCAGTGGTGCTGTGAGGAAGGCATTGGCCTGCTAACCCAAATACTGGCAGTTCAAACCCACCTGATGCTCCAAAGAAGATGAGACTGTCTGTTCCCCTGAAGATATATCCTTTTGGAAACCCCACAGAGCAACTCTACTCTGTCCTATGAGAGTCAGAATAGACTAGTGAGGACAGTAGATGTGGTTTGGGTTTGGTTTCAACACCTCCTCCCTGATCTACCTCATTACATCACAGTGCCTTAATCAGCTCCCCAAGCTGGTTTGTTTTTATGGCAGATTTTCTTTCTCTCCCCAAGTGCCTGATTGTGGGAAACAGAGGGATTTCTCCCAAGCTGTCTACCCCAAATATATTCCAAACTCAGCTGCTTGCAAATGACTATGCACTTGGAGGTCATCAGGAATAGATCAGGGGTCATTCTCCCTAAGAGTTATCAGCTATCTAGTGCAAGCAGACACCACTGCTTATCCCACAACAAGTAGGATTCACTCCCTTCTGATAAGGATAGTAGTTGTCTGTTTCCTTGTAGGAGACACCAGAGAGGTCAAACCCATCCAAAGATGACCAAGGTTAGGCTGCCATCCTAAAACTAGAATCAGCCCATCTTGTCACATGTATACCCCCCAATCTCTACTCTTGCTATTGCATTTCCATAGACCATCCCCTCTCATTGCTGTATCACCTATAGCACATCCCCTTCCTGTGACATGGGTCCTCACCTGTCATTAGGGGGCTTGCATGCCCCCAGAGTTCTGTCTTGGTTAACTTCACTCATTCCCTCTATGCTGGCTTTAGGGGAAGTTAATGGGAGGGCTAGGCCCCCCTGAATGCCCTAAGGAAATGACCCGGCATCCACAGTTAACAAACCTTTTTCCTTCCATTTCTAATTCCATGTGGGGGCGCTGTTTCTCCACAACAGCAGTCCAGAAGACTGCTTGATTTATAGGGTGGTCAAACTTCTCAAGTACTCTTTCCTGATAGGTATAAATTTTTACTCTAGAAATGCAAGGAAGGGAAAATTGGCTTAAGCGATCCTACATTTTTACAAACCATGGTATATCAGAACTCATTACTGCCTTAATTTCTTCTTCACAATCCTGACCAATAACTCCAGCAACACATTGAGAATTTATGTTGGACTTTCTTTTTTTTTTTTTTTTGGACTTTCTTAATAAACATCCTATAGTTCTTTTAGGTAGTGGACCCCAATTACTGCTCTTCATTTCTGATTCAATCACAGTTTTGGGTTTTTTCTTACAACTCTTATCAACTCCAGTATCAATTTTAATTTCTTGAGTACTAAGGTTAAATCTTCCTGATAGAAACTGTATTAATCTTTCAATAAGAGGTCCCTGCTTTTGAGGATCAAGCTCCTGTGAAGGCTTCTGAGCCATCTCTTGGTTATTCAAACCAACTGCAGTGAGAACAGAGACTAGGTTTTTGCCTCTTTGGCTAGGTCTGTTCTCCTGCTGTGAGGCTGCTAGATAAAGGCGATTTCTCTCAAAGATCTTCTTTGCTCCAGTAGGCAGACACCTTGCCTACCACGCTCTGCTATGAGGGCTCTGCATCAAGCTTCTTCCACTATTTTCCCGCCGGGAAGTCTTTGCTAATGGCGACCCTTCACTGTTGATTTTTGAACGACATTGGCTCGCCCAATGAGTTCCCTTCCTACAATGGAGGCAGAGTTCAGGTTCGTTTAAACCCGATCTCCATGGTCCTGGCCCATGCTCTGACACTGGCCGCAGCCTGCTCTGCCTACACTCTTTTGAAGATGACTTGTCTTCCCACAACTAAAGCACTTTCTTCCAGGTCTGATATAGTTTGCCAATGAAGCTGCCATGAGGTCTGCCTTGTATTCCTCTGCCTCTACATTCCTGCATATCCTAAAATAACCCAGCAAAGTGCCCTGTTCGCTGTAGGGATGCAAGGCATTTTTACAGTGCTTATTAGAGAAATCATAAGATAGCTTGTGCACTAGGTCTCTTACTGCCTGAACATTCTTCACATATTTGGAAATAGCATCTTCCAGTCGGGACACAAAGTCAGCGTAACGCTCATCATTCTGTTGTCTTATAGCCCTGTAACGCGGCGTTCTCTCTTCTGATGGAATTATCTTTTCCCAGGCCCTTAAGCAAACCTCATGTATCTGTCCTATTGTCTGTTCAGTAAACTGTAGTTGAGACTCAACTGTAATATAATTTGCAGCCCCTAGCAATTGATGAATTCCTATATCTATCCCATCCTCAGCATTCTTCCCAGCTCTTGCAAGGGCTGCTTCCTTCCATAGCATTTGATATCACAAGCATTCTGAAGAGTAAAGACAAATTCTCACTAAAGCTTTCCAATCTGTAGGGGTCCAGCTGTCAGACTCTGCTAGAGCCCTTATCATGCTAATTACAAAATGGGAGTCTGGGCCCTAGTCATTGATTGCCTGCTTGAGATCTTTTAGCAACTTAAAAGGCAAAGGCACTGTGAATTCCTTTTGGTTCTAACAGGATAAGACATCTTGCATTCTAAATCTTCTTCTGCAATCCCTCTTCCTACTCTGGAGAGTAAAGGTGCTTTCCTATACTTTGCTTCTTTACATCTATTCTCTGAGCTACTCTTTTCAATCTGGATATCTTGGAGTTCCACTTCCTGAACTTCACCTTCTGTGCTAGCTCTCCTAGTTTGCATTTCTTTGGAGCTAATCTCTCTACCTTCAGGGCTGGCTTGCTTGATTGTTTTACAATCTCTGGCCTTTCTTACACTAAATTCCAGCAGGAGAGCAGTTGCTTTTACTATGTCCCCTTCTGACTCAGGCTCATTCTTTTAGCTCTGCCTAAAATCTTCTCATCTGCCTGAAACCCGTTCTCACTGCTTCTCATCTGATTTAAATTTGGGCATCTTAGACGTTGCCTGTTCTGCTTCTTGGCTTTCTCTACCTTTGAAAGCAAAGGAGCTTCCTGGGATTGTTTAATAGCCATGCTTTGGATCTTGCAATCCACTGCCTCTAGTACTGTATCACCTTTAAACCTTCGGAGTCTGCAGTCTCGCGAGAGCATACAGGCTTTGGCAATGAGGTTCTGTTCTAGAATTGGAGGCTTTAGATAACAAACCAATCCCTGCCTTTTCAGTTTTTCCTAAAGTTTCATAACCTAAATCATGCTTATTCACAGACACTTTAGCTTGCTTTTCTAGATTTGAATAGACACAAGACTTCTCACTAGACTGTTCATCCTTATTCTCTTCCTCCTGCAAAAGTTTTAAAACCATCTTAACTTGTACCCACAGAGACCACTTCTCCATAGGGATACTCTCCCCATCTCTGTGCTTCCTTTAAGTTGACAATGACCTCCTCCCAGGTCTCTAAATCAAAAGTTCCTTCCTCTGAGAACCATGAATTATACCTTTTTACTACTTTTAGAAAACATTGTATCTTTTTCTTCGTTACTTTTACACCTTGTCTTTTCAGTAAGTAGAGAGCATGGTACCATAAGTTTCAGGTTTACTTTTACCTTGCTCCCATTATCCTCTTTAAAATTCTAATTCACTATTTCCACTACTTCTCTGTCAATCCCCACACCGGATCCTCACTTCACACAATTTTCAAATTCACTCTACATACCAATGGGGCCATATAATTGTTATATGGGATATAACTCATATTGTCCCACGTTGTGCGCCATTTGTCTGGGGAAGCCCGCCTTGTGCTGGGGCTCCAGCCTCCAGCCCAGTCCTTGAGCCTCCTGCCTGGTCTCCATCCCACCTCCCTTCATCCACACTGAGCGTGGACCTGGCTGGTAAGATCATGGCCATCCAGGAGGTGAGCATGCTACCATGAATTGTGTCTGACTGCATTATTGTAATGTCTCTTCTATCGCTCATGCTCCCGGTGACTTTAATATAATATTTATATATCTCAACCATACAATTGTGCTTATTGAACCCAAGATTACTGGTGGGGGGCTGGCACCCCAACTCATACCACAGTACATACCATTTGTCTAGTTCTTCAATGCTTCCTCTCCCGCTCACTCCCTCCAACTATCATGACCTCAGCTCTACCTTACAAAGCCGGCTAGACCAGAGCATGTACACTGGTACAGATAAGAACTCTCAACACACAGAATCCAGGACAGATAAACCCTTCAGGAACAGTAATGGAAGTAGTGATAACATGAGGGTAGGGATGAGATAGAGGGAACTGATAGCAATGATTGATGTATTAACACTCACACCCCAGGGGGACAAGCAACAGAAACATTGGTGAAGTGAGACCTTGGACATTGTAAAATATGAAAGTATAATTTATCAAGGTTTCATGAGGGTGGGAGAGTGGGAGAGAAGGGGGAAAAAGGAGCTGATACCAAGGGGTCAAGTATAAAGAAAATGATGATGGTACCGTAGGTACAAATGTGCTTGATACAATTGATGTATGCATTGTTATAAGTGGTGTAAGAGCCCCCGATAAAATGACTCAATTTTTTAAAAGTGTTTAGGTAGATCTTGATGGAGGATAGATTGAGAAACAATAGTTTCAGAATTTGATAATTTTGCTTAATAATCAAACTGAAAACTCACTGCCATTGCATCTTTTGTGACTCACAGCAACCCTGACTTTCAGCAACCCTATTGGACAGGGTAGAGCAGCCCCTGTGAGTTTCTGAGACTGCAACTCTTTACAGGGGTAGAAAGCCCTAACGTTTCTCTCTCAGAGCGGGTGGTGGTTTTGAACTATGTGGGTAGCAGCCAAGTGAAAACCACTATGCCACCAGGGCTCCCTGTGCCACATAGCGGGAGCTGTTGTTTTCCCAAACATTCACTTGGCTATTTCTTTTATAAGAAGCCAAGTAATTTGGCAGCTTATTTCTGTTCCAGTTTTCTTATATAGAAAATGTGGTGACAGTGTGAACCTGTTTGTTGTAGTTTATGTGAACATAATTGAGTGATCTAGACCAAGTGAGCTAGACCAAGTGAGCTGACTAGTCAAAAATCAGACCTGTGGATTGCCAAATTGGTTCTGCTGAGATTGGGGCTTTCCTGGATCCACAGGCTTCCTCCAAGCTGTGTCCGAGAAGCTCTGCATTTTAGAGCTACATTTTATAGTTGAAAGAGAGGCCTAAGGAGGGAGGGAGTCCTTAAGCTCTAAGACCTTAATGCTGTCATTGCTGTCCTCTTTTAGTGTACCTGCAGTTTCCACACTGCAGTGGGAACCATTGAAACAGCTGTTCTCATTCTCTGAGATGGTGTGCCACCCCACTCCATACCACCACCACCTCATCCCTTTCTCTTATTGTAGAGATAATGCCCCTTCCATATGTATCTCAGATATTCAATTAATGAAGAAAGACAAAAGTAGGAGAAATGATTTAGATGAAGGAGACCATAAGCATGAGGCCATAATGGGGTCCAAAGGCTGTGTGGCCATGTCGCTAATTATAGAAATGGATGAAATCTGCCACAAAAATGTGATTGGAGGCAGAGCAATTCATCACTCTCTCAGGCAGGACTACATAAGTGAGAATGGGGCCATTATGGAGACATGGAGACGATCACAGATTAGAAAGGCTTACTGGATTTGTTCTGGGGCCTTCCGACCACTATAACTCATGACCATAGGGTCTTAGACTTTCCCAATTTCCATTGAGGACCTTCCCAGGGAAGTCCCAGAGGGCAGATTGCTCCTCTCTGCTCTGGCTAGTTGTTGTTGCGTGCCATTGAGGACACTTGGACTCGTCGTGACCTCACATACAACCGAATGAAACACTGTAGGGTCGTGCACCATCCTCACAATTGTTCCTGTGCCTGAACCACCGATGAAGCCACTGAGTCCATCCACTTCTTCGAGGACCTCCTCTGTTTCATGGCTTCTCCACTGTACCAAATAGGATGTCCTTCTCCAGGGACTGGTCTCTCCTGACAACATGTCCAAAGTATGTAAGATGGCGTCTTGCCATCCTTGCCTCTAAGCAGCACTCTGGCCTTATTTCTTCTGATACAGATTGGTCAGTCCTTCAGCAGTCCATGGTACTGTCAGTAGTCTTCTGGTGGACCACAATTCGATGCATCTGTTCTTCTACAGCCTTCCTTATTCAGTGTCTAACTTTCACATGCATATGATGCAATGGAAAATAGCATGGCTTAGGTCATGTGCACCTTAGTCCTCAGAGTAACATCATTGTTCTTCAACACTATAAAGAGGTTTTCTGCAGCAGATTTACCCATTACAATACATCTTTTGATCTCCTGACTGCTGTTTCTATGAACATTGATAGTGGATCTAAGCAAGACAAAATCCTTGACAACTGAAGCCCTTTTCTCTGTTTATCACCTATTGGTCCAGTTTTGGGGATTTTGGTCTTCCTTATATTGAATTGTAACCCATATTGAAGGCTGCAATCCTTGATCTTCAGCAAGTAGTTCAATTCCTCCTCATTTTCAGCAAACAAATGGTGTCATATATGCACACAAGCAGGCTCCCAAAAGTTAGTGGAACAAGGAATCAAAAGAGAATGGAATTTTTCAGGGACTTTTTGAAATACCAGTGTGTGTGTGTGTGTGTGTGTGTGTATGTGAGAGAGAGAGAGAGAGAGAGAGAGAGAGAGAGAGAGAGAGAGAGAGAGAGAGAGAGAGAGAGGAGATGTGGGCATAAAACAAACATCAAGCAACATAAGGGAGAATGCTGTTGGCTGCTGTTGAACTGATTCCGGTGCGCATGCACAGTGACCTGCTGTGTGCACCATAGTGACCCCTCAGAAGCAGATCATCAAGCCTACCTTTCAACTGAAATTCTGAGAATTCACAATTTTCAGAAGTATGTGGATAACAGTGAAAGCCAAAATTCTATTTGCACAGTCCCCACGTGGATTAAGCTTCCAGTGAATTCCTTCAGACCATTGACCAGGGATGTGAACACTCTTGCCACCAGGCAGAGGGCATTGGAAAGTGGATTACCCCTTAGGCAGCCCATGGTGGGGCTTAGAGACTTGCCTAAGTGTATCCTTGAATCGAGGCTGCCATTCTGGGCTGCACAGTCATGAGTCATGCCCCCAAAGCCTTGGTTGTTTGGCCCTGGACCACTCTTGTAAACTGTCCTGTTTAACACAGGTCCCAATCCTTGTCCTATTCTTGCTTCTGTAGTCCCACCTGGAACTGTGATGTTGGGATCTGCCGCCATGTCCTTTCAAGTCTGTGAATCTCAGATAACCCTTACATATCAATAAGACCTCTTGCTAATAGTTTCCCTCCCCTCATCTCGATGGCATGTGTTTGTCCTGTTTAAGATTTAATAAATTATCTTTGAGATTTGGGATATCCTCTTACCCTAAAACACAAGGCATCTCTGGGTGTATTCCAGCTGCCAACTTTTTAGGTAGTAGTCAAGAAGTTAGCTGTTATGTCACCCAGGAAGCTGGGGAAAGGATGATCACCAGAACAAATCCATTATTCCCTCCACTCGCTTCCTAGCCTTTGAATCTCCACCTTGGAGGCAACTATGGCCTTTCTGTTTCTTTTTGATGATCATGTACGCATGTCCAAGTAAAGCTTACTTTTTACTCTTTTGTATCGCCTATTTCATTAAATATTATATTTTGGAGATTCTTCCAAATGGATTCATACAGAATGACCTCATTCATTTAAGAGTGCATGCTGTTACACAATACAGCTATGATAAAATGCATCTAACCAACCTCTCTTTTTTCTCTGTGTATTTTACCAATTTTCCTGTCAAAATTGACCATATCTGAGTTTGCTTTCAGGGACACCTTAAGTCTAGTACCCCTTGAATCCTAGGGCCTGGAGTCCTCCTCCTCTTCAGAACCAATCTCTGTGCAGGTGTGCTGGTATGTGAACTGTGAACCCTCTCCCTAAAATCAAAAAATAAAACCCAAACTCACTGTCATCAAGTCACTGTTGACTTGCAGTGACCCTCTGAGTTTCTGAAACTCTGTCTATGGTAGTAGAAAAACCAGTCTTTCTCAGAGCTGCTGGTAGTTTTGAACTGCCAACCATGTGGATCACAGCATAACTGTTAGGTTTCTCGGGTGGGAAATACCTCAGTTCTTGGCATCACAGGAGAAAGAATTCATGTCGAAGACTGATTGTTGATCCAAATGGGTTTGTATTAAGGAGAGAAGGTGATAGAGGAGAAGAGAAGAGAAAGAGAGGAGAGAGGGGGAAGGGGGAAAGAAAGGATTGAGAGAGAGAGAGAGAGAGAGAGAGAGAGAGAGAGAGAGAGAGAGAGACCCCACAGAAAAACAGGGAGGTGGTCTCCAGGTTCGGCCTTTAGTGGCTTCGGCTGGGAGGCGTGGTTGACATTATTGGTTGACCCCATTGGCTGAATTAAGCCCACCTGTCATGGTTTGCACCCACCTAAGTGCACTGCCTCCCTGCCTCATGTGCCTGAATTTGGAGCCTGCCCAGTAGACACCCTGGTCCCAGCTCTAGCTACCTAACATAAAACTACACCATAACACTACTCCCTCCTAAACAGCATAGCTAAAAATATGAGTTGAGCAGAGAAATTGGTTCTTAAAAGAATGCCTTCGCTTACAACCGATTGTCATTTTAAATTTCACTTGATGGTGTAGAGAGAACCAAGAGATCATTCCATCCCTCAGATTACTTGTAAACTACTGCAGAAACCTCAGGAAAGCCAGCAATTGCCTGCAAGACTGAGGTAAGAATCTCAAGGTTGACTCCCAAAACCATACGCATTGCTATAGAGTTGATTCTGACCCATAGCAACCTTACACAGGACAGGGTAGAACTACCTCTGAGTTTCCAAGTCTGAAACTCTCTATTTTTGTAAATCATTTTATTGGGGGCTCTTACAGGTCTTATAACAATCCATACATCAATTTTGTCAAGCACATTTGTACATATGTTGCAATCATCATTTTCTTTGTATGTGAGCCCTTGGTATCAACTCCTTTTATTTCCCTCCCTCCCAACCCTCCCTACCTCATGAACACTTGATAAATTATTAATTATTATTTTTCATATTGTACAGAATCCGCTGTCTCCATTCACCCAAGTTCTTGTTGTTCATGCCCCCCAGTCACCCCCTGGGGAGCGGCGTGGTTATACAGTGATCATTGCAGTCAGTTCCCCCTTTCACACCCCACCTCTCCCCCACCCTCATGGTATCACTACTCCCATTACTGTTCCTAGGGGGTTTATCTGTCCTGAATTCTGTGTGTCCAGAGCTCTTATCTGCACCAGTGTACATGCTTTGGTCTAGCCGGATTTGTAAGGTAGAACTGGAGTCATGATAGTGGGGTGAGGGCTGGGAGAGTCTGTAACTCTTTATAGGAGTAGAAAGCTTCACAGGAAAGTGAATTTGAGGCTGAGACCTTGGGAAAAGTTTGGTCAAGATAAACAGATGTGGAGTGGTGTAGGGAAGGAAAGATTAAAAATAACCTGGTCCAGGATCCTCACAAATTTTAAGTTCATTTGACGCTCCCTAGGGAGGAAGGAGGAAGAGCTATCAGCAGGCAGGCTGTGTCATGCCTACAGCCTCTACAAAAATGCTTCCTGACTCTTCTCAGAAATTCTGCCAGGTGCTACCAGCCTCCTGAGTCTGAGAATGGTTCCTCTATGTTCTTATGAAGCTGAGGAAGGTTGGCACAAAAATATTTGGGAATCCAAGGAGCATGGTGAGGTCATTTCAGGGGGTCATGAGGAATGACTAGTAGGGATTTCAGCCAAATTAAAGGGCTTAGCAATTTGAATACCAGCTGACTCTGACCTTGATCAAGCCTCTTTACCTTTCTGGGTCAATTAAAAAAATTATTTTTTACCAGGTTTCTACTATATGTCAGATATGGGGAAGCAGTAGACAAACCAATAGAAGCTAGGAAATTTGATCCCACCTGTACAGATGTTGCTTCTAAAGACAGCATTCTTTATGTATGAGTTTGCCAGTAGTAATAATTGTCGTTAATCGTGCACTCTTGCCTGAAGAAAAATCCAAGAATCTGTGTCTTTGTACCTCCCTTTTGACACCCTCAAGGAACCCAGTGGTGCTGTGAGGAAGGCATTGGCCTGCTAACCCAAATACTGGCAGTTCAAACCCACCTGATGCTCCAAAGAAGATGAGACTGTCTGTTCCCCTGAAGATATATCCTTTTGGAAACCCCACAGAGCAACTCTACTCTGTCCTATGAGAGTCAGAATAGACTAGTGAGGACAGTAGATGTGGTTTGGGTTTGGTTTCAACACCTCCTCCCTGATCTACCTCATTACATCACAGTGCCTTAATCAGCTCCCCAAGCTGGTTTGTTTTTATGGCAGATTTTCTTTCTCTCCCCAAGTGCCTGATTGTGGGAAACAGAGGGATTTCTCCCAAGCTGTCTACCCCAAATATATTCCAAACTCAGCTGCTTGCAAATGACTATGCACTTGGAGGTCATCAGGAATAGATCAGGGGTCATTCTCCCTAAGAGTTATCAGCTATCTAGTGCAAGCAGACACCACTGCTTATCCCACAACAAGTAGGATTCACTCCCTTCTGATAAGGATAGTAGTTGTCTGTTTCCTTGTAGGAGACACCAGAGAGGTCAAACCCATCCAAAGATGACCAAGGTTAGGCTGCCATCCTAAAACTAGAATCAGCCCATCTTGTCACATGTATACCCCCCAATCTCTACTCTTGCTATTGCATTTCCATAGACCATCCCCTCTCATTACTGTATCACCTATAGCACATCCCCTTCCTGTGACATGGGTCCTCACCTGTCATTAGGGGGCTTGCATGCCCCCAGAGAATATAAAAACCTGGGTTAGCATCAAATATCTCTCTTTCCACGTAGACCACCAAGCGGGGCTGAGCTGAGTATGCTACTATGAATTGTGTCTGACTCCATTTATTTCAATATTTCTCTTATGCTCTGTAACTTTACTATAATATTTATTTATTATCGCTATACAATTGCGCCCACCGGACTCATAATGATGTGTTAGGGGCTGGATTCCCCTGACACCTGATGCTTATTCTTCTTCTGTCACCTCTGCCCCCCCCCCACCTTTCTTCCCTTCCTTCTCTTCCCACTGTTGGCCACACCATTGCTGTGTGTGTTGCTCGACCTTTTTTGTGCAGGTCTCTGCAGGCAGTTGGGAGAAGAAGGGCAGTGAAAGGGACTGAACATGCCACTATCTGTGGGCAGGACAGGATGTCTGATGCTTTGCTGGCTCTTTGATATGTGAGACCAGCAGCCAAACCTACCCCTTTAAGAGCCTGAAGATGATGACTGAAGGCCTTATGCAAATATTTTTACCTTACTTTTATTGTTCTTTGTGTAAAGTGAGGGGCTGGGCAATATGTTTTTAAGACTCCAAGCTCCAACATTCCAAGAAAGTAAGCATTCAAATGTTAAATGCAGGAATTACAAATACTCCTTGACTGGGATGGGCGTGCTCTGCTCCCTGCTGCTGAAGACAATGGATTAATTCTCCCTCAAGCTTGCAACCAATAGCTTGGTTCCTGTAGGTGGAGTTCACACCCTACTGATATGGTTCATATGGAGATCCAGACCAGTCAAAGTTAAACTGCCATCCTAAATGTAGGATCCGCCCATCTTGTCACAAATATACGCCCAATCCCTCCTCTTCCTATTGCGTGCATGGAAGGCGGGGATCTGGGGGTCCCGGGGCCCTTCAGGGACCCGCCAGTCATACAGCTCGACGGGAGGCGCGGGCGCGCATGCTCCGACAGTCGGTGCGGCGGCGGGGACGACGACGACGGGGACGAAGGCGGCGCGGCGGCGGGTAGGCGGAGTGCCAAGCCCGGCGGGCGTGAGGTGACGAGCGGGGCGGGCAGCGGCTGGGGCTACTGACGGCTCACTGGATCCGGAGCGCACTGCGCGGGGCGCCGGGCAGGTGAGAGCGGCGGCGCGGGACCCGGATGCGGCGCGGCTGAGGGCGGCCGAGGGCGGCCAAGGGCGGTGGTCGCGGCGGCGCCTGGGCCCCGCGCTGGCCTGCGGCGAGTTCCTGGAGGTCCGGGCCGGCGGCTCCGGCGCCCGTGCCGCGCTTCCTGCCGGCTCGGAAGACGCGCGCTGAACGGCCCACAGGACGCCTTGCTGAGGCGCGGCCGGATGTCCCTGGCGGGCGGGTGGCGCGTTCGGGCGCCTCCTGAGGGCGCCTGAGCGGAGAGCGGCGTTCGCGCCATCGCGTCTACGCGGGCGCCCCGGACCCGCCTGCCACTCAGGTGTCTCTTCACGCAGAAGTGTGTTTTAGGAGCGGGAAACCTGTGGTGGGCTTCACGGACGTGTTTTTAAATCCCAGCGCCGCCGAGGAGCCCTGGGGCCTCACCCCTAATGCCCTACTTTGCCCAAGGGGGTAAGAATGCGTGTCCAAAAGGTTGCCTGGCCAGAGCGCAAGTGCTTGTGAATGGTAGCGACTGGGAAGGCTGCACCTCGCTCCGCTGGCCGAAGCCTGGCTGCTGGGCGGGTCAGGTTTATTTCCGAGCTGCTGTGGTGTGGCTGCAAGCTCCGCTGGAGTAGCTCCTAATGTTGGAGCCTGTCGTCGGCGGGTAAAATAGCATCCCGGGGCCCCTTCCTAGAGTGCTTCCTAGCACAAGCACATGGCGACTCGGAATACCTGTCCCAGGTACCTGGGGGCTGAGGCAACCCAGTGAACGTAGGATAATTTACGGGAGGTCCCAAACTTGAAGTGCTTTGCTCTTTAAATAATCTCAAGTGTCACTTTATCACTGGTTGCAGACTATAAACACACCGAAAGTATGAAACACCCACTCCCCGCACCCCCCCCCCACCAACTACATTGGTACTTCTAAAGGGAGTGACAAGTGCCTTTGTAAACATCATCTTGGGCTGTTACTGTCTGGTGAAGTCGTCATAATTAAATTAGATGAGTACTTATTTTGAAGCACTGAATGGCTGTTTGGAAGTAGTATTCCTAAAAAAATCATCTCCAGAGAGTCAGAATCGGGGTTTTTTTTCTTCCAAAAGCTGCATTGTAAGGTTTCAGTGGAAAAGCAGAAGTGTTTGAGTGTAATGTAGCTAGCATAGGAGAATAGAATCTTAACCGAGTTTCCCAAGGCAGGTGTGAGCAAATCTAAACCTGAACCGAATTTACTTCTCTAAAGCACAAGTGATACACAAAATCAACAACTCTGCCTTACATCCCTGTTCATGGGGATGTTCTACTGGCAGGGGTGTTATTTAGAAGTGGGGAAAATGGGAGTTTTCATTTATTGTTGCTTTACACCGCTGACCTGTGTTTCTTGGAGACTTATCCATAAAGATTTTAGATCCATCTTGCTATGAATATCAACCAAACCGATTGGGAGTGGGGTGGTGGGCATATGAACCTTGTAGTCTATCCTGTGTTCCTCTTTGTGTTATTCAGACTGTCCTGTAAAAGGTGAAACGCCACAGCGGAAGCATTAATAGGCATTATAAAAGACACTGGTGTCTGAAGTCTGATCTTGGCTCAAGCTCTGGACTGGAGTTTAAACAATGTCACTCCATCTCCCTGTCTTTCTGGATATCTTTTTAACATTAATTAATTCAAACTGAAAAGGATACTTAATTAGCTTCCTTTCCTCGGGTCTTGCTCTCTTGGAGTTATTTAAGATTGCTTTCTTTTTTCTTGTTTAATCATTTTATTAGGGGCTCTTACCGCTCTTATCACAATTTCTGATTTCTTTCTTCCACTTTCATATAAGGTATATGAATATAGCGACTTTGTTTGCCTTCTAGAGTATCCCCAGCATCCAGAGTAGTGCCTGAATCATTTAACTAATGTTGAATATGAAATGAATGCCATGTGTAATAACATCTTCTGGTTCCACATATAGCATGTATTGAAAGGTCTCAGATTTGTACAACTGAGGAAATAACCAGGAGACCTAGAGTTAACCTCTTAGGTGTTCTTACTCAGTCTTCATTAACAGCTGCCACTTTTGTCTTCATAAAAGTACTCTATCCATGAAGAAGTTAAGCATTTAGACGCTGTCCTTGATTACAAAAGCAAATGTGAATTTCTCAGTCATGCTCATGTATACTAGATTATTAGCATTTTGGCAGCCAAGGGACCAAACAAGCTTTATCAGTTTAGATTTTTTTGGGCATCAAATTTTGGTCTTGACAGTGGATTGGTTCTAGAGTGTGGTAATTTGATCAACATCACAATCCTATAGGAAAGTTCAGATTTTTGCAGGGGGTAGATTTAGTTCACTTTCATTGTTTCTCTTTTCCATCTAAAAATTACCCACTGTGTGTGTATGTGTGTAACTGTGCTTGTGCACCTATGTATCCTTGGACCCACAGCCATTAAGGTGGCTCTGGTTCATAGCGACCCGATATACGAAGTGCTTCTTTGAGAGCTCTGTTTGGTTATAGTAGAGGCCCTGTGCAGCACAAACATGTACCCACTTAGCTACTACTAACTAGGCTAAGAATGGAAAGATTGGTGGATCAAACCAGTGGGAAGTGACTTGCAGGAAAAGGCCTGGCAGTGTACTTAAAGAGAATACAGTGATTGAGAATCATATGGAGCAAAGTTAGGAAGCTCACTGTGAATCAGAATCGACTTGTGGCGGTGTGACCCACAGGGGCAGTTCTACCCTGCCCAGTAGGGTCATTGTGAGTGGTAGCACTGAATTTGGTTTGTTTTTGATTCAGAGGAAGATTTAAAGAGGCTATCTACTTCCCTTTACAGTTACAATCTCAGAAACTCACAGGGGCAGGAGTTCTGCCTGTACAGGGTCCAAGTGAGTCAGCATGGACTCAATGGCTGTAAGTTTATATTAATTTAAATCAGGATTTTGATCCGATTCAATCATGTCTGAAGAAGCAAAATCAAAAGAGACTCCACATTTTAAAATTTGGATGAAGTAGAAAGAAAACCGGAATGGGAAATCTTGTAGATTTTATCCCTGGATTATAGGATTTGGCAGAGGGTTAGGGAGTCCTTTTAGGAACCTAATTTAGGAGATTGGATGGGTGGTTAATACACATTCAAACTGGTGCAGCTGCCATCTTTGAGCATGGCAGTGCTGTTTCTGATTGCAGGCTAAGAGATGTGGTGGCTAGGCGTTGATTGGGCTGCCCTTGTTTTCTAAGAGGCAGATTAACTTTCCAAAAGAGCATAGACAGTAATTCTTTCCAGTCTGTTTCAGTTTTGCTTCCTTGGTTATAACTGAACTGTGAAGACGGTTTCAAATCCCTGATTAAAAGTATTATTTTTAAAATTTTTATTATTTTTAAAGTGTTATCGTAAAAAGTGTAATTAATAATCACCGTTTTCATTTTATGATACATATATATTTGTAAACAGGAAGGACTTTTCCAGTCAGTCAGCAACTTTCTCTCTGTCACCACTGTTAGGTTAATTGATCCATTTTTATAGATAAGAGTTAAGTAATAAATTAGGCATTTGATGTTAGTGTACCTTTGTTTGGAAGTATGATCAGCTTTCTCTTTGTTTTGGCCCGACTTTAAAAATAGAACGACTGTTTTAATGAATTTGTATATATATGTAATTAAGGAAAATGATTAATGTATGACATGATGTAGTTACATCTTGTAAGTTGTGTTGCTCATATGTATAGAATTTTCAAATAAAAACGGTCTAACCCAGTGGTTCTCAACCTGTGAGTCACCACCCCTTTCAGTGTTGAACAACACTTTGACAGGGGTTGTCTAAGACCATGGGAAAATACATGCTTCTTATCTGGTGAGAAAAAAGCTATCGCAAGCATCACATTGATGTTGGCCTTTTGTGCATACTTTTGCAAAATGTAGCATTTTATTTTACTTTTGGCACCCATGATATACCATACTTCAAGACAAAAATTCATTTATTTGTCATTAGAAAAAATATTTAGCAATATATAATTACATATTTTTGTGATTAATCACTGCTTTAATTATGTTTAATTTGTCACAATGAAAATATATCCTGAATATCAGATATATACATTATGATTCATCAAAGTATCAAAATTACAATTATGAAGTAGCTACGACAATAATTTTGTGTTTCGGGGGGTCACCACAACACGAGGAACTGTATTAAAGGGTCGCGCATTAGGAAGGTTGAGAACCACTGGTGTAACCAAAGAAGCCAATTCCACCACCACTGAGTCAATTCTGACCCATAGTCATCAAACTGTCAATCTTTGCTGGAGCAGAAAGCCTCATCTTTTTTCTGTGGAGTGGCTGGAGGGTTTGAATTGCTGACCTTGTGCTTTCACCAGCCCAATATTTAACCAGTGTCATGTGGAATCCTTAAGAAAATTCTCAAAGTCCTTACACCCACTCAACACATGTGATTTGTTTGGATGGTGTATTGACAGGCTACTAAACTTGATCTTTAAATTCAGTTGACTATTTGTATCTCAGGGTTTTGCATCATTGTTACATCCAACTCCTGATGGGAAATATTTGGTGGGGGAGAGCAACTGAGTGATGAGTGCTCAAGCAATCCTTCAGAGACTGAGGGAGCACAAAGTATTCCTTATATAGCATGTGTAGTGGTTTAGGTGTTACCATTACTCTAGAGGTGATTTAAAGTACACAGGAGATGTGCATGGGTCGCATGCAAACAATATATCATTTTATGTAAGAGACTTATACCTTCAGATTTTGGTACCTGCTGGGAGTCCTGGTCCCCCTCTCCGTGTATACGGAGGGAAGACTATATTAGGAGTAGAAGAATTTAAACATAAATTTACTTTTGAGTAAATGAGCCAATAGATAGACTATAGATAACACCCCTCTCACTTGAAAAAGGAGATTAAAAAACCTGAGTAGAGCAAGTATTTATATTATTTAGCTTTGTTTTCCATCTTCCCGTGTGAGAAAGAAATGTGATTATTAATACTACATCTTTTATTAAGTTGTACTGAAACTTGTGCCAAGTATGCTCAGAATTCCATGATTTTATGGTCAATAGTTTCATATATCTGAAGGTTGTATTCAGTAGTAAACATAGTACGCACACACACATGCACACGGCTTTTTACCCGTTTGGAAACCTGGGTAGGTATGTAACTTGTTTCAGGAAAGTTTCTGGTGTGTTGATATTAAAGTCACTATGACAGGCTATCCAATCCCACAAATAGGGGATTTGTGATTAATTGCTTCACTGCCAAAGAGTTAAGCGACTCTAGCTGTATAATTATAAATATTATTCTATCATTACTAAACATGGAGATTTAGAACTTCTGAAGTATTCTCCATTTTAAAAGTGAGCTATATATAATGAATTGAAATGAATGAATTGCCTTTGACTACATTCTATTTTGTACTATGGGTGAGATCTGATTTCAGTAAAGGAAAAGGAAAATATTTTCAAAGATCCCAATCTTTATATCATGGGACAATGTCAGTAATACTTAAAAAAAAGTAGCATTTTTTTTCCTGTGTACTTTGTAACATCATGTATGAGGATACGTAGAAAGTGTTGCCTTTAGATCATACACAAAAACATAAAAATGCCTCTGCAATTAGTGGATGATTGCAGACAAGTTCTCTTGGAAATTCACTTGTAAAATAAAACAGAACGAAACAAAACAAAACACAGTTATTCAAAACAGTGGCCTCTGATGGGACCTGCTCAGCCAGTTCAAGGCAGGGGAACTCACAGGGGTCATCTTACTAGACTTTTTTGAAGACACAATGCAGTCACAAAGCTTATTAGGAAGAAGTTTAAGAAAATTTAAAAACTTCATTGATGAGAAAAAGGTCAGAAAAATTTTGCTGTAGAATTGTTTTCCATTCTGACAATGCACCTGCACATTCTTTGAGGGTAACCAATGGCTGTCCTTGGAGGATTTCACTGGGGAGCCTTACACCATCCCCTTCCAGTCTGATTTTTCTCCTTCAAAGTTTATTCTAATTCACCAGACTCAAAGAATATTTAAAAGAATGTGGTGACGGTGTGAACCTGTTTCTTGTAATTTATGTGAACATAATTGAGTGATCTAGACCAAGTGAGCTGACTGGTCAAAAATCAGACCTGTGGATTGCCAAATTGGTTCTGCTGAGATCGGGGCTTTCCTGGATCCACAGGCTTCCTGAAAGTTGTGTCCGAGAACCTTTTCATTTTAGAGCTACATTTTATAGTTGAAAGAGAGGCCTAAGGAGGGAGGGAGTCCTTCAGCTCTAAGACCTTAATGCTGTCGTTGCTGTGCTCTTTTAGTGTACCTGCAGTTTCCACACTGCAGTGGGAACCATTGAAACAGCTGTTTTCATTCTCTGAGATGGTGTGCCACCCCACTCCACACCACCACCACCACCTCATCCCTTTCTCTTATTGTAGAGATAATCCCCCTTCCATATGTATTTCAGATATCCAATTAGTGAAGAAGTCTGGATGAGGGTCTTCAAAAATTTATGAATAATATTTCATTGTCTTTCTATTTCATTTACCACGAACTTTTTGAAGCCATTTTGTTTACTGGTTAAGCATTACTAGATATACATGAGAGAAACAAAATTGTGTCTAATCTTTGGTAAACTCTGCACAGGATCTCTTAAAGGTTTTGAAGAACAAGGATGCTACTTTGAGAATTAAGGTGTATCTGACCTAAGCCATGGCATTTTCAGTCATATCGTATACATGTGAAAGCTGGAAAATGAATAAAGGTGACCCTGGAAGAACTAATTATTCTGCTGGCAAAGAATATTGAAAGTATCTTAGGTTGCCAAGGGAACACACAAATCTATCTTGGAGGAAGCACAGCCAGAATACTCCTTCGAGGCAGCAGGGGTAGACGTCTCAGGTACTTTTTAACTCATGGCAAATTATCAGGGGATCTCCCCCACCTTCCCCTCCTGGCATCTCTACTCATTATTGGTCCTGAGGGGTTTATCAGGGTTATTCCCTGTGTTTCCAGCTCTGAGCTGTACCTGTGTACATCCTCTGGTCTTTCCGGATTTGTAAGGTAGAATTGGGATCATGATAGTGCTAGGGAGGAAGCATTAAAAAAACTAGAAGAAAGTTATGTTTCATGATGCTATGCTGCACCTTGACTGGCTCGTCTTTTCCCTGTGACCTTCCAGAAGGGGATGTTCAGTTGCCTACAGACGGATTTTGGGTCCCCAGTCTGCACTCCCCCTCATTCACAGTGATATGGTTCTTTGATGCATGATACTTGACCCTATGGACCCCTTGTGATCACACAGACTGGTGTGCTTCTTCCATGTGGGCTTTGTTGCTTCTCAGTTAGATGGCTGCTTGTTTATATTCAAGTCTTTAAGACCTCAGATGTTATATCTTTTGAGAGCTGGACACCATTAGCTTTCTTCACATTTACTTACGCACCTGCTTTGTGTTCATTGAACATGTCAGGAAGGTGAGCATCATGGAATGCCAGTTTAGTAGAACAAGGTGTTCTTGCATTGCTGGAGTTCTTGAGTTAGAGACCCAATAATGTCCATCTACGTTCACACTAAACCTATAAATATATGCACATAGATCTATTTCCCCATCATCATATATAATTATATCTACATATGTATATGCCTGTATTTAGACCTCTATTTCCTTTTACCTTCCTCTTGTGCTACTTTCATGTTCTGCATTAATTTGGATTTCAGTAATTACTCTTGGTTATATTGCCCTTGATCAAGCCGTACCAGGCCTCCTATACCACACCTTCCTCTCTATTGATTTTTGGATCACTTGTTCCCTAATCCCTGGGGTTTTTGACACGGACTTCCTTTCCCCTGCCTCCCTTTGCCAGCCCCCCTTCTTCCAATGTAGATCCCTTTGTTTTCTTCCCCAGATGGTTTATCTCACCTATCTTATCTAGATAGACCTGAAGAGATAATAATATGCATAAAAAAACCAAGACAGCAAAGCAACAAAACAACAAAAATCAAGCACAAAAAAAGAAAAAAACCTGTAAATAGTTCAGGGTCTGTTTTTTTGACCTTTAGGAGTGTTTTCCAGTCACGTCTGATGGGGTGTCACGCCCTGGCCCCACATTCTATTTTTGGTTTTCCTTAGGGACCTCGTTGCTCTATCCCCCTTGCTATTCTGTTCATGCCCTTAGTGTTTCGCCTCAGTGTGGTGGGGTCAGATTGGTCGCAATTCCCGCACTGTGTCTCCAGTGTTGTCCCCCATAGCACAATGGGTCAGTGAGGGACGTCATGTCTCCTAGTGGGGCAGGCCCTATGGTCGGTCCTCTCTGTGCTTTGGCTGCTCTGAGCCAGAATATCATCCTCAGGCCTTGGTGGACCAGGATGTGTTCCACTCTCTCCTCCTCTTCCTTCATTTGCTCCTGTGTGCTCTGATCAGACATGACCCTCTCCTAGAGCTGTATAGCTTCAGTACTGTCCTCTGAAATGAAATCTTCTGCAGAGAGGGGAGGCTGGCCCCTCAGGCCTCTCTATGATTTTAAGGAGATAAGTGTAGGGATAATGGGAAGTGACTGGGAAAATTTATGCTGTTTTATTTTTAGGGTAATGAAATATGTGAAAGTTTGTAGCGATGGTTATACAACTACAAGTCTTCCTATGCTAAAACCCACCACACATTTAAAACGATGATATAATTTCTTATTTTTTGTGTGCTAGTCCTTTTATGCCCGGTGATATAATTTCGTAAGATAAAATTCACATACCCAAAAAGCCACCCATTCTTTTTTCCACAAGTCACCCATACTTTATGTACTCTGTACTTTTGTCAGATAATAGAATTTGCATACATACTTTCCTACTTTGAGTTTTTTTATTTTCAAAAGAAAATTTCAAAATTGACGTAGTCCTATTTATCTTTCCATTTGCCACTTAAGCTTTTGGTGTCAGGTTTAAAAACAAAGTTCCCTGATTCAAGATTTACTTCTATATTTGTTCCCTTGAGTTATGCTTTTACATTAAGGATTATGGTCCATATTGAGTTAATTTTTCCATGTGGTACAAGAAAAGGGTCACCTCTTATTCTTTTGTGGGTATCAGTTTTCCAACATTATTTGCCTCATCAGTAAATTGACCTGGCAACCTTGTTGTAAATCAGTTGATCATAAATATGTTTTAGTTCGTTGATATTTGTGCATGTTCTATTTTTCAGTTTTACCTTAAGCTACAGTAAATAAACCTATGGTTCAGATGGACTCACTTCAAGCACATTGTCAGTTACTTAAAAAAATTCTGGCCTTTGGAAGGAGAAAGATTTAAAGAGAAAGCTCACAAGGGCAACACAATGGTGCTTTCTAATCAAAACCCAAATGGAGCCCTGGTGGTGCAGTAGTTACTTGTAGGGCTGTGACTCCACAAGGTCTGAAGTTGGAAAGCTGACTCTCTACTCCTGTAAACAGTTAGTCTCAGAAAGGAACAGGGGCAGTTCAACCCTGTCCTATAATGTCATTATGAGTCAGCATTGAATCGATGGTAGTGAGTTGTTGAAGTGAAACCAGAAAACTTAACGGTTGACCACCTAAGCATTAGTGTCAGTCTTCAGACCAAGACATTGCCATTTTCATTACTTAGCAGCAACTTGGTAATTTTACCCATCCGTTTCAATGATGATTGAGGAAGACAGAATGATCATAAAATGGAACGCTGTGAACTGGAAGCCATCGAGCCAGATGAGCCGGCTTCCACAATCTAGTGACCAGCTGTCTCTCATATTTAGCATGTCTTAAATATATTTAAAACAGGCACTGATTCCAACTAATGTCATGGAAAAAATACTTGACTGTTAATTAAAAGGTTGGAGGTTTGAATCCACCCATTGATAACCTTGGAAGAAAGACTTGTTTTCAATCTGATTATGAAAAACTAGATGTAGAAAACCCTGATGATTGTCAACTGGTTTAAACTCAATATGTTAAAAAAATGCATTGTATAAAACTAGAATGAATTTTGCCCAAAATGGTAAAGAAATTGGGTAAAAGATGGTTGTTGTTAGATACCATTCAGTTTGTTCCTACTATAAGTGACCCTGTGTACAAAAGAAGAAAGCAATAACCAACCCAGCACCATCTCTGTTGTTGCTTTCTCCTCTTGTTGGAACTATTGTGTCAGTCCACCTTGTTGAGCCTTCTTTTTCTCAGCCCTCTACTTTACCAAGCATCATGATGTCTTTCTCGAGGGACTGCTGTGTCTTGGTGACATATCCAAAGCAAATGAGACAAGAGTCGTGCTACCCTCCCAAATGTATGTTTGAAGAAGTACAGGCTGAATGCTTTGTTAGTTTCTTGCAGTTCGTGGCATAGTCGTCAGTATTCTTCACCAACACCATAATTCATAGAATCAACTTTCCAGTATTTGTCCAGCTTTCATAAGCATGTGAGGTGAATGAAAATAGTGTGACTTAGGTCAGGCACACTCAAGGTGACATCTTTACTGTTTTACACTTTAAAGAGGTACTTTGCAGCAGATTTCCCCAGTGAAAATGGGTCATCTGTTTAGCATTGGTTAGTCTGCATATTGAAAGAACTGAAATCTACTTTGTTATACTTTTCAATTCTTACAAAATTTTTCTAAAGATTATCAGGGAATGTGTCTCTTAAATGATAAGTTTTTTATCTTCCAAAGGTTAAAGCTACAAAAAATATATTAGAACTAATAAAGGAATTTATTAGTAAGATCACAGCATGCAATGTCAATGTATTAAAATGTTACTTCTTTAAACTAGCATTTCAATTAGATAATAAAATCATAAATGTAGTTCAATTATTTAAATGTATACCATCGAAGCACTGAGAACTCTTAAACTCCTCAAAGAATACATAGTAAACAATTAATTATGAATATGGTAGCTATATTTAGATTCATTGTAACTCAAATAAAAATTACTCTGTCTTTTGTGTAGAAATTGACAAGTGGACTTAAACTCTTTATGAGGATACAAAGAATCTAGCTTAGCCTAAAACAGTTTTTTAAAAGAACAAGGTTGGAGGCCTTATACAACCTTATTTTATACTTATCATAAAACTACATTAATCATGCACTAGTATAATCCTTAAAGATATACACTGACCCTTAAAAAACAGGGCACTTATGATTTTATACATATATATGAATAAATTTATATAGTGAAAAGGAACACGACAGCACATTATTGCCTATAACAGTACTGAGAGCTCAGTCTGACTCAATTTAGTGTGTCAGTTAATATACTGAAGGTCTTTCAAACTCACCTAACCACTAGCCCCAGGCTAAGGCTGCAGACAATAGGAAGATGAGGTGGTGAGGTGTATTGGAGGCCAATAGTGCAGTGTGTTGAAGCCAAGTCACAAAGGAGCCTCACTGGGTAGTGATTCAAAGTGGCTGGTTGGAGGTGTGGCATCTGTAATGATGGCCAAAAAAGGCGGAATTAGCCTGTAGGAAGCAGACATGGCAAGGTGGAGTGGGGCCATAGTGTGGAACTGCATAGCACAGCAGTGTGGTGCACTCTGGCTTGACAAGGTGGTACGGAGTGCTCCTCAGCCCACAGACAGCACAGAATGCATGATGAGGTGGGGCAGCTGGATTAAGCAAAGAACTGGGCTGACCACCATGGAGGGGGAGAGAGTGACAGGCCTCCAGAGAGCCATGTATCTCCGTCTCACCTCCAAAGAAGGTCATTAGACAGTGACCGGGTTGAATGGCTAAACGCCACCCATATCTTCTTACAGGTACCGGGTCGGCACGAAAAAACAAATTCTTGTTTTTCCACTAGAATTTAAGCAGCTGCTCTAAAGGTCAGTGAAGGAAAGGATAGTCTTTGCAAAGCATACGGTGTTCTAACAACTGGACGTTTGGTGCGGGCAGAATTTCAGGCTTTTTCTCCCACATACATAATAACCATTTCAGTTCATCATATACCTCAATTGTAAATTCTGAAAGTTTTTAATATTTAGAGAAAAATCCCTGCGACCCTGTAACCAGGCAAAAATTTCCTACTTCCAAAAAAGCATAAGTCATAAAAGAAAAATAGGACGTCATCAAAATGAAAAGCTTCAGCTTTTAAGAAGGTATCCATTAGGACCATAATGGATAGGTATATAATGTGAGTTTTTGGAGTACTGTTTTCATTTCATATTTTTCCCTCTTCCAGTGTTTTCCTGAGATAATTTAATTTGTAGCATATGCCACACCGGTCTTCAACATCGAGTCTTAATTTTTTAATGCTGGTGGAATCTTCAATCATTGTATGTTTGTCATGCAATCTATTGTGTTCCAGAAATTTTTATTTAAAGATTTATCTTTGAAGCATTTTAAAAAAGTAGTCTTAATAAAATTTGGTTTCCCTTTGTAATTGTGTTTGCTACAGTGGTATTGCCTGATAAAATATATTTTCTTAGACTGTGACTCATGACAGTACTAGAAAACCCATTGTCCTGTGCTCTGGAGCGCGGGTTGGTGGCCTTGGGTTGTGGATTGCAGCCTAATGGTCACCCAGGATGCCTTTCATTGTTCTCTAGCAATTCGTGACCAACCCAGGGTAGTAGTAGTTTGGTCGGTGGGCTCAGAATAGGGTAGACGCGTTTGCATCATAAGGGTCCTTGCTTTGCAAAACTCAGAAGAGGCCATGTGCAGCAGATGCACCCATTACCACCTTAGTTTGAGTCCAATAAGACCTACCAATCACTTCTGAAAGATGGAATTGTAAGTTCATAGATTTCTCTTTTCCTCAGCCACTGGATTTGTCAGCCTGTATTATGGCGGTAGTAATACTGTCATAATTTTCCAATTGAACTTGGTAGGTTCAATATTTCTTGTTAAAAAATGTGAGTATATTCAGTATTAGAGCATGAATTTTAATAGAAAGTTAAAGAAAAGTTTGGAAATTCTCTGAGAGCATACTGACAGTTCACAATTTCTATGAAATAAAAACAAAGTAAACCTACACATCCAAATGCCTTTGTCGTCCAGGCACTAAAGGTTGTTACTCATCTTGTCCAAGAAGCATTGCTTTAAAAAAAAATATATGAAATAGTACAAAAAAATCAAAACAAGGAAAAAATCACATGTGCATATATACAATTAATATGTATATGCATATCGTTTGATTTTATTTCCATGTGTTTTCATACTATCCGTTTGTATTTTCCCGAGATAATTGAATGTGTAGCATATGTCATACCAGTCTTCAATAGGTAAAGTTTTACTTTTTTTTATGCTCGTCTAATCATCATGCATTATTGTATGTTTGTAATCTTCTTTATTGAGTGACACAAAGTTTTTATTTAGAAAGATCACTTCGAAAGATAAATGGAAAGTGTCCCCGATAAAAGTATTAAAATTGAAAAAAGAAAAACAAAGTGAACATAGTAACAATAAAGTTTTTTTTTTCATTTTTAATTGTGTATATCTTAGTGCTATTCCCTGATGGAATTTTTTTCAGATTGTGTCTGTTGATGGAAATAGAAAGCCCATCCATGTGTATAGTCATTAGTGTTGATGAGAAAAGGTATTTATGATGAAGGAGTTGGTCTTTTAAAATTCTATTATATGATCTGTCAGGGGAAGCCAGCCCCTAACACATCTCTACGGGTCTGGGAGGTGCAATTGTACAGCGATAATAATGCAAGATCATAGTAAAGTTATAGAGAGCATGAGAGATAGAAATATTGAAATGGAATCAGACACAATTCATGTAGCGTGCTCACCTCAGCCCCGCTTGGTGGGCAAGAGCTTTAATGTTAGCCCAGGCTTCAATCTTCTCTGGGGATATGCAAGCCCCCTAATTACAGGTGAGGGCATTCATCACAGGAAGGTAATACAGTAATGACAGGAGGTAGTCTAGGGAAATACACATAATAGGAAGAGGAGGGATTCGGGGTATATATGTGACAAGATGGGCAGATCCTAGATTTAGTGTCAGCTTAACCTTGGTCATCCTTGGATGGGTTTGACCTCTCTGGTGTCTCCTACAAGGAAACAGAAAACTACTATCTTTATCAGAAGGGAGTGGACCCTACTTGTTGTGAGATAAACAGTGGTGTCTGCTTTAGATGGCTGATAGCTCTTAGGGAGAATGACCCCTGATCTCCTGATGACCTCCAAGTGTATATTCACAAGCAGCAAAGTTTGGCATACATTTGGGGGAGTCAGCTTTGGAGAAATCCTTCTGTTTCCCACAATGTCCAACTTTCTTTCTACCAGGTCTTATTTTTCAACAACTCTTCCTTTTAGTTTCTAAGTTTTTAATTTTTTAAATTAAATAATTTTATTGTGTGCTTGTCCAACTCTTATCACAATCCACACATACATCTAGAGTGTCATGCACTTTTATACATTTGTTTCTCTCATCAGTCTCAAAACATTTTTTCTCTACTTGAATCCCTGGTATCCGCGCCTCATTTTTCCTCCCTCCCCCCTCCCCTTGTTAATTTATAAAAAATTATTATTTTGTCATATCTTACACTCTCCAACATGTCTCTTCACCCACTTCTCCGCTGTCCATCCCCCAGGGAGGAGGTTATTTGTAGATGCTGGTAATCTGTTCCCCCTTTCTCCCTCACCTTCTCTACCCTCGTGGTATCGCCAATCTCACCACTGGTCCTGAGGGGTTCATCTGTCCTCGATTTCCTGTGTTGCCTGTTCCTATCTGTACCAGTGTACATCCTCTGGTCCAGCTGGATTTGTAAGGTAGAATTGGGATTATGATAGTGGTGGGGAGGAAGCATTCAAGAACTAGAGGAAAGTTGTATGTTTCATCATACATGTCCAATTTCCCACAGATGGGTTCTGGGTCCCCACTTGATTTTTTTGGTTTTTGATACCTGATCCCTTCAATGCCTCGTGCTCTCACAGGCTGGTGCGCTTCTTCCATGTGGACTTTGTTGTTTCTCAGATGTCCACTTGTTCATTCTGACATAAACTTTTTGGTATAAATCGTTTAAACTTACACTTTAGCCGCATATCATACCATCACTACCGCCATCTTATCGTACTCAGAATAGGAGGACAATTGTAGAGCTTTCTCACAGGGACCCTCAACCCCACCCCCACTTCCTGGCCAGCACTGCCAGGAGGTTCCTTTGGAGCGCACTAGGACAGGACGCCCCTCAAGTGAGATGGGTGCTGTGTGCACGGCGTGGTCGGTCCGGTTGCACTACCAATCACTAGGTCAGCCCGTTGGAAACCACCCATCAACACCCTTGTCGTTGCGCCCACTCAGAAACCTACAAGGGCAGTTGGTTGGTTGGTCCTCCCCCTCCTCTGCTTCCTACCCATACGTAGGTCCGGTCAGGAGGTGGTGATAGGTGGTGATAACTGGGCACCAACCTGGTCTGTCTTTTTCCTGTTCCTGCAGGGATCTGCCAGAAGTGCGGTGGATGGCACTTGGCTGTCGGATAGAGCGTCCGGAAGCGGGACACCGGAGGCGCGTGCACGGAGGGTGGCAGCAGCCATTGTGGTGGCGATTCCTGTCCGGGACAAGCAGCGGTGACGGCAGCGGCGGCGGCAGCATCTGTGGTGAGTGTTCTGGGTCAGGCGGCGGCGGTAGATGATGGCGGTGTTTGACCTGGTCGAAGTTAGGCGACTGTCCTGCCAAGGACGCGCCATTGCCGGCTAGTGATGCACACTCGTCCCGCCACTACCACCCAGCATTCAGTTTCACTTTCTCTCCTGAGCTCTGTTGCCAACGCGATGGGACAAGAGGGCCCTGTGTCGCTGGCCAGAGTTTCAGGATGCCGGCAGCGTTGCCTCAGTCCTCCAGTTGGTGGCCCGAGGTTGTGCCTGCAGCCTTACGGGTTGGTGGGCTTCACTGCCGGTGTCCATCAGGCTTGGTGGACCAGCACAGGGCGCTCTCCCGCTGCTACCTCGCGGACCAGAGCGGTCCCCAAGGAGGCGTCATGAAAAAATAAAAGTTGGCGTGTTGGGAGCGTTGGTCTGCGCGAACTCCTCTGGTCTTGGTGTCACCTCTACCTCTCTGGGCGTGGGCGGAGTCCCGACTGCCTGAAGCTGTGCTTGAATTTTTCCAAGAACCCACTTGGTGCCTGGGAACAGCCCTGGTGGCTCTCATATGGCTAGAAATTCGGTGTTTACTACCTGGGTCTGAACACGGCCGCATCTCGTTGAGGCCCGCCCAGCTCTATTGCAGGCGGTAATTGAGAGTGTTTCTCAAGTCCCAACTTTGGGTCCTGGGACCTGCCTTGGTGGCTCGTGGTCACCCGGCGAGTGGCAGTTTGCTCCTAGGCGACTCCTTGAGTGCGACGCTCCTCAGGTGGGGCCTGAGATAAATGATTCCACATAGGTCGCCAGCCCCACAGATATGTGGGACCCTCCAGTGTGCAGCGCCTGCTTGGTGGGATGTTGGCCAGAGTGTCCCCGGACCTCTGGGAGTGAATGCTATGGGGTCTCCTGGCTTGCCTTTGGCTGAAACGTGGTTCCTGGCGTGGTATTTCTTTTGCTGAAATTGATCACTTTGGGTCACCGTATGGATGCTGACACGCTCATCATCAGTGACCGTCGTTGAAGATGTTGGTTTGATGTTCTGGATGTGCGTTGGTTCCCTGGGTCGCTCTTTGGTTACCGACGGCCCCTTGGTGCGATCCCTTCGGTTCCCGTGTGAGTCACCTGCTTTGAGACCTGTGCGCTGGTTTTTACGAGTCCAGTTGTGTTCGGTCCTTTGGTGCCTCCTCCAGCCTCCAGTGCCCAGAGGGGGCGGGATCCACAGAGGTTGGGGGTTTGGGTCTTCTGTGCTCCCCGCGTTCTCTCCCCACTGCAGGCATCCCTGGCAGCTGTGCCACGCTTAGCGGAGCGCCTTCCAAGCTCCTTGGACTGTGTCTCTGGTGTCAGGCACTCTACATGTCCTTTTGGCAGCCATTCTTCCTTAGCCCTGGGTGGGTCAGGTGAGGCAGAAACCTGTTCGCTTTCCTTCCTGACCTCACCCAGCACCTGACGGATTTTTTCCCCTCTTTTGCTCTCCTTGGGTGACTTTACTTGAACACCCCATCGAGGTGCCGTCAGCGTATGGGATTTCTCCTCTGGCTCTGTCCGTGGGCCCCTAGACTCTTCCCGCTATCCGCTTTTTGGTTTCGTGGGGAGGGCAGTGTTGCGGAATTCGGTTCTGGCTCTCAGGAGCACCCCTCTTGGCTCACGGCGTGGCTCCCGGGAGTGTGCGTCTGTGATCCCAATCTACCATCTGCGCTCGTTTTCTTGGCACTGGGTCTTCCACGTGGTGGGGATGGTGTGCCCCTCCTGCCACATGTGCACCTGCTCAGGTATGCACGGGGTTGTGTCTGTATTGTCCCTTTGCCTTTGCCCCTGGAGCTCACCAGGTTGTCCCCTCAGGTGCCAGATGCCTAGCCATGTTGTCGCTCGTTTTAGTTGTGCTTGTGTTTGTCTTTGGGTTTAGGGTTGTGTTCTGGGTTACTGTCGTGAGTTAAGGGTTGTGGTTGTTAGTTTTGGGGTTGGGGTTTGTGGTTTCCGTTGAGCTTGTCTTTGTCTTTAGTTTTAGGGTTGTGTTGTGTGAAACTGTTAGGGTTGTGGTTTTTTTGTTTCGGTTGTTTTTGGTTGTGCTTTTGTTTGTCCTTATGTTTAGGGTTGTGCTTAAGGTTCCTGTTGTGTGTTAGGGGTTTGGTTTTGTTAGGTTTGTGGTTTTCGTTGTTTTGGTTGTAATTTGATTGTGCTTGTGTTTGGCTTTATATTTAGTGTGTTGTGCGTTACTGTTGAAGGTTAGGGGTTGGTGCTGTCAGATTTGTGCTTGGGGTTTGTGGTTTTAATTGTGCTTCTGTTAGTCTTAAGGTTTAGGGTTGTCTTTTGGGTTACTGTTGTGGGATATGCGTTGAGGTTGTTAGGTTTGGGGTTGGGGTTTAGGGTTTATGTTTAGTGTTATGGTGATGTGGGTTATGGAATGGGGTTGTTAGTGTTTTAGGTTTAGCATTTAGATTTAGTGTGGTTATGGTCAGGTGGGTTATGAGATGGTGTTGTTAGGTTCTGGGTAAAGGGGGTTTGGGGTTTAGGGAGTTTCGGGTTATGGGTTTTGGTGTTGGGTGTTAGGGTTTAGGGTTTGACTGTTGGGGTTAGGGTTATGGTTGGGGTAGGGTTTAGGGTTGGGGTTGGGTTTAGGGGTCAGGGGTTAGGGGTTGGGGTTAGGGTTTAGGGTTGGGGTTGGGTTTAGGAGTTAGGGTTAGGGTCGAGGTCAGGCTCGGGGTCTAGGTCGGGGTCGGGGTCAGGGGCCAGGGCCAGGGTCAGAGTCAGGGTAAGGGGTCGGGGGTGGGGTTAGGGGTAGGGTTAGGGGTTAAGGTTGGGGTTGGGGCTAGGGGCTCGGGGTTCGGGGTTCAGGGTTAGGGTTTAGGGTTTAGTGTCGGGGTCGGGGTCAGGGTCAGGGATAGGGTTTGGGTTTGGGTTAGGGAAAATTGATGTGTGACTTGACAGGGCCACTAGTAAGCCAGCATATATAAAAGACTTACTCCCTCCCCCAACAGAATGGGTTCTTTTCCCCAAGATTTCAGGAAACATGCCATGACCAGGAAAGACAACCAGTGCAAGTTCCTAAAGCCACCAAAGTGGAGGCCCTCACTCCCCTCCCCTTCCCATCCCCGTCGTCTTTATCCCACTTTTCAAGACGACTCAGGAGCAGGAGAGCTGGCTTAAGACCCTTTGTGACCGCTGCCTGCCTATCAGTTCATGGGGGGCCAAAGAGAGAGAAATACCACCCCTTTTAAAGTCACCCCCCAACACGTGCACTAGGGCTGGCATGTCCTCTCCACCCCCCAAGAAGGATCACTGGGCAGCAGCATTCTCTGCTTAAGGCAAGCAGCCCCAACACCTGGGGAAACCCCCCGAGTCCCTCTTTGGGTCTATGTCCCCTTTTATCCCTGGGATTGCATAATTGGAATAAACAAAACCCCCTGTCTGAGAAACCACAAGGTCTGATTTCTTTGCTAGACTAGCTTTTCCACATGCATCAGCCCACCTCAGACAAGTGCCAGCCACTTCTCCAGGTGCTGTTCACAACTTAGGAACGGGAGCCCTTCCAGAGAGAGGCCCAGAAAGCAGTCAATAGACCTGATGGTCAGCCAGCGGGCACATCCCAGTGGAGAGAAACTCTTTTTACCACTCCACGAATAATGTGGGACCCAAACTCCCTGTAAGGCCACGAAGGCTTAGCCAGGTATCACCAGTTTCTCTTGCAGGGCCTCCGTGGGACAGCTAGGAAACCTATGCATTTATCTAAGGTCAGTGAGACTTTTCAGGCACCTACAAGAGAATGTCTGCCTGCCTGCCTGCCTGCCTGCCTGCCTTTTTAGAGTGGCTGACGGAAGCCTGCGTTCTTTGTACCCCCAAGGACCCAGAGGCCCCCGAAGGGCCTGCTAGTTAACCTACATAGTCCAAGTGCCCGCTAGGTAACCTGCATAGTGCAAGTGTCCGCTAGTTAACCTACATAGTCAAAGTGACCGCTAGGTAACCTAGATAGTCCAAGTGCCCGTTCGGTAACCTAGATAGTCCAAGTGCCCGTTTGGTAACCTAGATAGTCCAAGTGCCCTTTAGGGAACCTAGATAGTCCAAGTGCCCGCTAGGGAACCTACATAGTCCAATTGCCCGCTCTGGAACATACATTGTCCAAGTGCCCGTTAGTTAACCTAGATAATCCAAGTGCCCGCTAGTTAACCTAGATAGTCCAAGTGCCCGCTAGGGGACGTACATAGTCCAAGTGCCTGCTAGGTAACCTAGATAGTCCAAGTGCCCAATAGGGTATGTACATAGTTCAAGTGCCCGCTAGGTAACCTAGATTGTCCAAGTGTCCGCTAGTTAACCTACATAGTCCAAGTGCCCTCTAGGTAACCTAGATAGTCCAAGGTCCTGCTAGTTAACCTACATAGTCCAATGCCAGATAGCGAACCTACATAGTCCAAGTGCCCGTTCGTTAACCTAGAAGTCCAAGTGCCCGCTAGGTAACCTAGACAGTCCAAGTGCCCGCTAGGTTACCTGCATATTCCAAGTGCACGTTCTTTAACTTTGATAGTCCAAGTGCCCACTAGGTAACCTATATAGTCCAAGTGCTCACTAGGTAACCTAGATAGTCCAAGGGCCCGCTAGTTAACCTACATAGTCCAAGGGCTGACTTGTTAACTTTGATAGTTCAAGTGCCCGCTAGTTAACGTAGATCGTCCAAGTGCCCGCTAGTTAACCTAGATTGTCCAAGTGCCCGCTAGGGATCCTTCATAATCCAAGTGCCTTCTAGGTAACCTAGATAGTCCAAGTTCTCGCTAGTTAACCTAGATAGTCCTAGTGCCCGTTAGTTAACCTAGATAGTCCAATTGCCCACTAGGGGACGTACATAGTCCAAGTGCCCGCTAGGTAACCTAGATAGTCCAAATGCGCGCTAGGGTATGTACATAGTCCAAGTGCCTGCTAGGAAACATAGATAGTCCAAGTGCCCGCTATTTAACCTACATAGTCAAATTGCCCGCTAGTTAACCTAAGTAGTAAAAATGTCTGATATTGATCCTACAAAGTCCAAGTGCCCCCTAGGTAACCTACATAGTCCAAGTGCCCATTCGTTAACCTAGATAATCAAAGTGCCCGCTAGGTCACCTAGACTGTCCAAGTGCCCGCTAGGTTACCTACATAGTCCAAGTGCCTGTTCGTTAGCCTAGATAGTCCAAGTGCCCGCTAGGTTACCTAGACAGTCCAAGTGCCCGCTAGTTAACCTACATAGTCCAAGTGCCCTATAGGGAACCTACATAATCCAAGTGCCCGATAGGGAACCTACATAATCCAAGTGCCTGCTAGGGAACCTACATAGTCCATGTGCCCGCTAGGCAACCTACATAGTCCAAGTGCCCTTTAGTTAACCTAGATAGTCCAAGTGCCTGCTAGTTAACCTAGATAGTCCAAGTGCCCGCTAGGTAACCTACATAGTCCAAGTTCCCGCTTGGTAACTTTAATAGTCCAAATGCCCGCTAGGGAAACTACATAGTCCAAGTGCCCGCTAGTTAACCTAGATAGTCCAAGTGCCTGCTAGTAAACCTACATAATCCATGGGCCCGCTAGTTAACCTACATAGTGCAAGGGCCCGCTAGTTAACCTAGATCGTGCAAGTGTCCGCTAGTTAACCTACATAGTCCACGTCCCCGCTAGGTAACCTAGACAGTCCAAGTGACCATTATGTTACCTACATAGTCCAAGTGCCCGCTAGGTAACCTAGATAGTCCAAGTGCACGCTCGTTAACCTACAGAGTCGAAGTGCCTGCTAGGTAAACTACATAGTCCAAGTGCCCACTAGTTAACCTAGATAGTCCAAGTACCCGCTAGTTAAACTAGATAATCCTAGTTCCCGTTAGTTAACCTAGATGGTCCAAGTGCCCACTAGGGGACGTACATAGTCCAAGTGCCCGATCGTTAACCTAGATAGGCCAAGTGCCCGCTAGGTAACCTAGACAGTCCAAGTGCCCGCCAGGTTACCTACATAGTCCAAGTGCACATTCGTTAACCTAGATAGTCCAAGTGCCCACTGGTAACCTACATAGTCCAAGGGCCCGCTAGGTAACCTTGATAGTCCAAGTGCCTTATAGTTAACCTACATAGTCCAAGTGCCCGCTAGGTAACCTACATAGTCCTAGTGCCCACTAGGTAACCTAAATAATCCAAATGCCCGCTAGGGAAACTACATAGTCCAAGTGCCCACTAGTTAATCTAGATAGTCCAAGTGCCCGCTAGTTACCCTACATAGTCCAAGTGCCCACTAGGTAACCTAAATAATCCAAATGCCCGCTAGGCAACCTACATAGTCCAAGTGCCCGTTAGTTAACCTAGATAGTCAAAGTGCCTGCTAGGTAACCTAAATAGTCCAAGTGCCCGCTAGGGAACCTACATAGTCCAAGTGCCCGCTAGGTAACCTAGATAGTCCAATTGCCCGTTTGCTAACCTAGATAGTCGAAGTGTCCGCTAGTTACCCTACATAGTCCAAGTGCCCGTTCGTTAACCTAGATAGGCCAAGTGCCCGCTAGGTAACCTAGACAGTCCAAGTGCCTGCTAGGTTACCTACATAGTCCAAGTGCACGTTCGTTAACCTAGATAGTCCAAGTGCCCGCTGGTAACCTACATAGTCCAAGGGCTCGCTAGGTAACCTTGATAGTCCAAGTGCCTTCTAGTTAACCTACATAGTCCAAGTGCCCACTAGGTAACCTACATAGTCGAAGTGCCCACTAGGTAAGCTAAATAATCCAAATGCCCGCTAGGGAAACTACATAGTCCAAATACCTGTTAGTTAACCTAGATAGTCCAAATGCCCACTAGGGGATGTACATAGTCCAAGTGCCCGCTAGGTAACCTAGATAGTCCAAGTGCGCGCTAGGGTATGTACATAGTCCGAGTGCCGGCTAGGAAACCTAGATAGTCCAAGTGCCCGCTAGTTAACCTTCATAGTACAAGGGCCCGCAGTTGACCTAGATAGTCCAAGTGCCCGCTAGTTAACCTAGATAGTACAAGTGCCCGCTAGTTAACCTAAGTAGTCCAAATGTCCGATAGGGATCCTACATAGTCCAAGTGCCCGCTAGGTAACCTACATAGTCCAAGTGCCCGTTCGTTAACCTAGATAGTCCAAGTGCCCGCTAGGTTACCTAGACAGTCCAAGTGCCCGCTAGTTAACCTACATAGTCCAAGTGCCCGATAGGGAACCTACATAATCCAAGTGCCCGCTAGACAACCTACATATTCCAAGTGCCCGTTAGTTAACCTAGATAGTCCAAGTGCCCACGAGGGGACGTACATAGTCCAAGTGCCCGCTAGGTAACCTACATAGTCCAAGTTCCCAATGGTAACCTAAATAGTCCAAATGCCCGCTAGGGAAACTACATAGTCCAAGTGCCTGCTAGTTAACCTAGATAGTCCAAGTGCATGCTAGTAAACATACATAATCCATGGGCCCGCTAGTTAACCTACATAGTGCAATGGCCCGCTAGTTAACCTAGATCGTGCAAGTGTCCGCTAGTTAACCTACATAGTCCACGTGCCCGCTAGGTAACTTAGATAGTCCAAGTGTCCGCTACGGATCCTTCATAATCCAAGTGCCTGCTAGGTAACCTAGATAGTCCAAGTGCCCGCTAGTTAACCTAGATAGTCCTAGTGCCCGTTAGTTAACCTAGATAGTCCAAGTGCCGACTAGGGGACCTACATAGTCCAAGGGCCCGCTAGTTAACCTACATAGACCAAGGTCCATTAGTTAACCTAGATATTCCAAGTGCCCGCTAGTTAACCTACATAGAACAAGGGCCCGCTAGTTGACCTAGATAGTCCAAGTGCCCGATAGTTAACCTAGATAGTCAAAGTGCCCGCTAGTTAACCTACATAGTCCAAGTCCCCGCTAGGTAACCTAGACAGTCCAAGTGACCATTAGGTTACCTACATAGTCCAAGTGCCCGTTCGTTAACCTACATAGTCCAAGTGCCCTCTAAGTAACGTAGATAACCCAAATGCCCGCTGGGAAATGTACATAGTCCAAGTGCCCTCTAGGTAACCTAGATAGTCCAAGTGCCTGCTAGTTAACCTATATAGTCCAAGTGCCTGCTAGGTAAACTACATAGTCCAAGTGCCCACTAGGTAACCTAGACAGTCCAATTGCCCGCTAGTTAACCTAAACAGTCCAAGTACCCAATAGGGAACCTACATAGTCCAAGTGCTCGCTAGGCAACCTACATAGTCCAAGTGCCCGTTAGTTAACCTAGATAGTCCAAGTGCCCGCTAGGTTACCTACATAGTCCAAGTGCTCGTTCGTTAACCTAGATAGTCCAAGTGCCCGCTGGTAACCTACATAGTCCAAGAGCCCGCTAGGTAACCTTGATAGTCCAAGTGCCTTCTAGTTAACCTACATAGTCCAAGTGCCCGCTAGGTAACCTACATAGTCCAAGTGCCCACTAGGTAACCTAAGTAATCCAAATGCCCGCTAGGGAAACTACATAGTCCAAGTGCCCGCTAGTTAACCTAGATAGTCCAAGGGCCCGCTAGTTAATCTAGATAGTCCATGTGCCCGCTAGTTAACCTAGATCGTCCAAGTGCCCGCTAGTTAACCTAGATAATCCATGTGCCCGCTAGTTAACCTACATAGTCCAAGTCCCTCTAGTTAACCTAGATAGTCCAAGTGCCCGCTAGGGGATGTACATAGTCCAAGTGCCTGCTAGGTAACCAAGATAGTCCAAGTGCCCACTAGGGTATGTATATAGTTCAAGTGCCCGCTAGGTAACCTAGATTGTCCAACTGTCCGCTAGTTAACCTACATAGTCCAAGTGCCCGCTAGGTAACCTAGATAGTCCAAGGGCCTGCTAGTTAACCTACATAGTCCAATGCCCGATAGGGAACCTACATAGTCCAAGTGCCCGCTGAGGAACCTACATAGTCCATGTGCCCGATAGGGAACCTATATATTCCAAGTGCCCGTTAGGGAACCTAGATAGTCCTAGTTCCCATAGGGAACCTATATTGTCCAAGTGTCCGCTAGGGAACCTGCATTGTGCAAGTGCCCGCTAGTAAACCTAGATAGTCCTAGTGCCCGCTAGTTAACCTACGTAGTCCAAGGTCAGCTAGTTAACCTAGATAGTCCAAGTGCCCGCTAGTTAACCTACATAGTCCAAGGTCCGCTAGTTATCCTAGAGAGTCCAAGTGCCCACTAGTTAACCTACATAGTCCAAGGCCCCGCTAGTTAACCTAGATATTCCAAGTGTCCGCTAGTTAAGCCACATAGTCCAAGTTCCCGTTAGGTAACCTAGATAGTACAAGTGCCCGCAAAGTAACCTACATAGTCCAAGTGCCTGCTAGGTAACCTAGATATTCCAAGTTCCTGTTAGCTAACCTAGATAATACAAGTGCCCGCTAGGTAACCTACATAGTCCAAGTGCCCTTTCATTAACCTAGATAGGTCAAGTGCCCGCTATGGAAGGTACATAGTCCAAGTGCCTGCTAGGTAACCTAGATAGTCCAATTGCGCGCTAGTTAACCTACATAGTCCAAGGGCCCGCTAGTTAACCTACATAGTCCAAGGTCTGTTAGTTAACCTAGATAGTCAAAGTGCCCGCTAGGTAACCTAGGCAGTCCAAGTGCCCGTTAGGTTACCTACATAGTCCAAGTGCCCGTTCGTTAACCTAGATAGTCCAAGTGTCCCCTAGGTAACCTACATAGTCCAAGGGCCTGCTAGGTAACCTAGATAGTCCTAGTGTCCGCTAGGTAATCTAGATAGTCAAAGTGCCCGCTAGTTAACCTAGATAGTCCAAGTGCCTGCTAGGTAACCTACATTGTCCAAGTTCCCGCTAGGTAACCAAGATAGTCCAAGTGCCCGTTACCTAACCTAAATTGTCCAAGTGCCCGCTAGGCAACATACATATTCCAAGTGCCCGTTGGTTAACCTAGAAGTCCAAGTGCCCGCTATGTAACCTAGACAGTCCAAGTGCCCGCTAGGTTACCTGCATAGTCCAAGTGCCCATTCGTTAACCTTGATAGTCCAAGTGCCTGCTATGGAACCTAGATAGTCCAAGTGCCCTTTAGGGAACCTAGATAGTCCAAGGGCCCGCTAGTTAACCTACATAGTCCATGGGCCCGCTAGTTAACCTACATAGTGCAAGTGTCCGCTAGTTAACCTACATATTCCAAGTGCCCGCTAGGTAACCTAGACAGTCCAAGTGCCCGTTAGGTTACCTACATAGTCCAAGTGCCCGTTCGTTAACCTAGATAGTCCAAGTGCCCGCTAGGGATCCTACATAGTCCAAGTGCCCGCTAGGTAACCTAGATAGTCCAAGTGCCCGCTAGGTAACCTAGATAGTCCAAGTGCCCGCTAGTTAACCTAGATAGTCCAAGTGCCTGCTAGGTAACCTACATTGTCCAAGTTCCCGCTAGGTAACCAAGATAGTCCAAGTGCCCGTTACCTAACCTAGATTGTCCAAGTGCCCGCTAGGCAACATACGTATTCCGAGTTCCCGTTCGTTAACCTAGAAGTCCAAGTGCCCGCTATGTAACCTAGACATTCCAAGTGCCCGCTAGGTTACCTGCATAGTCCAAGTGCCCATTCGTTAACCTAGATAGTCCAAGTGCCCGCTAGGGAACCTATATAGTCCAAGTGCTATCTAGGTAACCTAGATAGTCCAAGGGCCCGCTAGATAACCTAGATAGTCCAAGTGCCTGTTAGGTAACCTACATTGTCCAAGTTCCCGCTAGGTAACCAAGATAGTCCAAGTGCCCGTTACCTAACCTAGATTGTCCAAGTGCCCGCTAGGCAACATACATATTCCAAGTGCCCGTTGGTTAACCTAGAAGTCCAAGTGCCCGCTATGTAACCTAGACAGTCCAAGTGCCCGCTAGGTTACCTGCATAGTCCAAGTGCCCATTCGTTAACCTAGATAGTCCAAGTGCCCGCTAGGGAACCTATATAGTCCAAGTGCTATCTAGGTAACCTAGATAGTCCAAGGGCCCGCTAGTTAACCTAGATAGTCCAAGGGCTCTCTTGTTAACTTTGATAGTCCAAGTGCCCGTTAGTTAACCTAGATCGTCCAAGTGTCCTCTAGTTAACCTACATAGTCCAAGTGCCCGCTAGGTAACCTACATAGTGCAAGTGTCTGCTAGGTAACCTACATAGTCCAAGTGCCCGCTAGTTAACATAGATAGTCCAAGTGCCCGCTAGGGAAGGTACATAGTCCAAGTTCCCGCTAGGTAACCTAGATAGTCCAAAAGCCCGTTCGTTAACCTAGATAGTCCAAGTGCCCACTAGGGAACCTACATAGTCCAAGCGCCCGCTAGTTAACCTAGATAGTCCAAGTGCCCGTAGGTGTCCTAGATAGTCCCAGTGTCCGCTAGTTAACCTACATAGTCCAAGTGCCTGCTAGGTAAACTACATAGTCCAAGTGCCCATTCGTTAACCTACATAGTCCAAGTGCCCGCTAGGGAACGTACATAGTCCAATTTCCCACTAGGTAACCTAGACAGTCCAATTGCCCACTAGTTAACCTAGACAGTCCAAGTACCCTATAGGGAACCTACATAGTCCAAGTGCCCGCTAGGGAACCTACATAGTCCAAGTGCTCGCTAGGCATCCTACATAGTCCAAGTGCCTGCTAGGTAAACTACATAGTCCAAGTGCCTGTTCGTTAACCTACATAGTCCAAGTGCCCGCTAGGTAACGTTGATAGCCCAAGTGCCCGCTAGGGAACGTACATACTCCAAGTGCCCACTAGGTAACCTAGACAGTCCAATTGCCCACTAGTTAACCTAGACAGTCCAAGTACCCTATAGGGAACCTACAAAGTCCAAGTACCCGCTAGGGAACCTACAAAGTCCAAGTACTCACTAGGCAACCTACATAGTCCAAGTGCCCGTTAGTTAACCTAGATAGTCCAAGTGCCTGCTAGGTAACCTAAATAATCCTAGTGCCCGCTAGGGAACCTACATAGTCCAAGAGCCCGCTAGGTAACCTAGATAGTCCAATTGCCCGTTAGCTAACCTAGATAGTCGAAGTGTCCGCTAGTTAACCTACATAGTCCAAGTGCCCGTTCGTTAACCTAGATAGTCCAAGTGCCCGCTAGGTAACCTAGACAGTCCAAGTGCCCGCTAGGTTACCTACATAGTCCAAGTGCACGTTCGTTAACCTAGATAGTCCAAGTGCCCGCTGGTATCCTACATCGTCCAAGGGCCCGCTAGATAACCTTGATAGTTCAAGTGCCTTCTAGTTAACCTACGTAGTCCAAGTGCCTGCTAGGTAACCTACATAGTCCAAGTGCCCACTAGGTAACCTAAATAATCCAATTGCCCGCTAGGGAAACTACATAGTTCAAGTGCCCGCTAGATAACCTAGATAGTCCAAGTGCCCGCTAGTAAACCTAGATAGTCCAAGTGCCTGCTAGTAAACCTACATAATCCATGGGCCCACTAGTTAACCTACATAGTGCAAGGACCCGCTAGTTAACCTAGATCGTGCAAGTGTCCGCTAGTTAACCTACATAGTCCAAGTGCCCGCTAGTTAACCTAGATAGTCCAAGTGCCCCCTAGGGATCCTTCATAATCCAAGTGCCTGGTAGGTAACCTAGATAGTCCAAGTGCCCGCTAGTTAACCTAGATAGTCCTCGTGCCCGTTAGTTAACCTAGATAATTCTGGCGCACAAATCTGGCTAGACCAGAGGATGTACACTGGTACAGATAGGAACTTGAAACACAGGGAATCCAGGTCAGACGCTCTCTTTAGGACCAGTGCTAAGAATGGCTATACCGTGAGGGTGGAGGGAAAGTGGGGTATTAAGGGGGGACCGATTACAAGGACCTACATAACCTCCACCCTGGGGGAAGGACAACAGAAAAGTGGGTGAAGGGAGATGTCGGACAGTGTAAGATATGACAAAATAATAATTTATAAATTATCAAGGGTTCATGAGGGAGGGGGTACTGGGGAGGGTTGGAGAAAATGAGGAGTTGATACCAAGGGCTCAAGTAGAAAGCAAAGGTTTTGAGAATAATGATGGCAACAAATGTAGAAATGTGCTCGACACAATGTATGTATGGGTTGTGATAAGAGATGTGCAAGCTCCTGATAAAATGATACAAACAAATACATAAATAAATAGAAAATAACTAGAGCAAAGCTGTATGTTTCATTGTTGCTCCACTGCACCCTGAACACCTCTTCTCTTCCCACAACCGTTCTGTAAGGGGATGTCCACTTTCCTTCAGATGGGTTTTGGCCTCGTCCCTACTCCATACCCTTCCTCATTCACAATGATGTGATTTTTTTTGTTCTTTAATGCCTGATCCCTTCAACACCTCGTGATCACACATGCTGGTGTGCTTCTCCCACGTGGGCTTTGCTGTTTCTGAGCTAGATCGCGGATTGTTTATTTTCAAGCTTTTAAGGTGAGCATCACGGCATGCCAGTTCAATAGAACAAAGTGTTCTTGCAATTGAGGGAGAAAAGAAGTGGAGGTCCAATGTCCATCTGCTACCTTAATTCTAAACCTATCAATATTAACAAGGGTTTAGGAGGGAGGGGGTAGGGAGGGAGATAGAAAAACGAGGAGCTGATACCAAGGGCTCAATTAGAAAGGAAATGTGTTGAGAATGATGAGGTCAACAAATGCACAAATGTCCTAAACACAATGGAATGATGTATTGATTGTGATAAGGGTTGTACAAGCCCCCAATAAAATGATTTAAAAAAAAAGGGGGGGACTGATTACAAGGATTTACATATAACCCCATCCATGGAGTTGCACAACAGAAAAGTGGATGAAGGGAGATGTGGGCACTGTAAGACATGACAAAATAATTGATAAATGATCAAGGTTCCATGAAGCAGGGGAAAAAGTGAGGAGCTGATATAAAGGAAGTAAGGAGAATGCAAATGTTTTGAGAATGATGGCAAAAATGTACAAATGAGCGTGACACAATGTATGTACATATGGATAGTTATATGAGCCCTCAATAGAATGATTTTTATTTTTAAAAAAGGGAAAAGAGGAAGTTTCGGGGGTGTGGGCGGTACATCTATTCCAAGCTATGCTGCTCCCTAAACTATGTGCTCAGATTAGTATTGGAAAATTCGTCTCACCTCATGGATAAAGTCAAACGGAACCCCAAGGACTCTTTCCGGAGAGCCGCGTTCCACCGGAAGAAGGCACCGGTCACCGCCTCCCCACTTCCGGTCATATTTCTCTACCGCGTATGGAATTGTCCCTTTGCAACCACCGTAGCCACGCAACCTGCGTCCTTGCCTTCCCATTGGTTGGGGATTTTTACCGCCAAAGCGAAGGCGATTTCCTAGACCTGCGCTAATAAGCGCGGCGCGAACTAGGCTGCAGGGAGCCCGCAGACTCTTCGGTCAAGTGGGCGGCCGACAAGGAGGTCCCGGTACCAGGTCTACCCGCCATGTTCTGTGAAAAGGCGACGGAGGTGGTCCGCGAACTGCACCACACGCCAGAAGGGCAGCTGCCCGCCTTTAATATGACGGGCTGGACGGCAGAGGGCGGGATGGAGGTCCGGGGAGCTTGGCTGAAAGGGGCTGGAGGGTGAGCGGGATCTCCCCTGGGCTGCTCTTTTCGCGGTTTGCTTCAGATTCCCCTGAGGGTGTGAGCCAAGTTCCGGAAGGGAAAGTAACAGCATAACAAAAGGTTACTGTGGGAGAAAGAAGGAAGTTACTGTACAACTCAGCAATTGCGCTTCCTCAAAGTCTACTTCCTTCCGTTTTGCTTCATTTTTAGCTTTGTTGCTTTTCCTTTGCTTAGCCAAGTAAAAGGTTGCCTAATACGAACTAAAGTAAATTCGAATCCACCTCCATTCTGCCGAAGAAAGCTGGAAGCTTTCTGTTCTTTTAAAGATTGACAGCCTCAGAAACCCACAGAACCAGTCGTTTTTATTGGATCTAGCGTTTTATGCGCGTTAGTGTGCGCGCACGCACTCAGTGAGCAAAATGTGATGATGAAGTAGGCCTCTGGTGCCAGACTGAGATTCATACTCTGTTCGATCACTGTGGACTCAGGCTTTCTGTGCGTCCAGTGTTCTCACCAACAAAAATGGGCATGATGATGGTACAGAGCTCTTGGTGTAGTGAGGAACTGTACCTGACACACCCAGGGCTGAGTCCCTGTATGCTGTTTCTACAAGAAATAATAATAGTGCTAACAGTCGTATTGTTACTATTATGATTATTTGTCCACTACAATAACATGGAAGTAGGAATGATGTTCAGCACTTAGCTTGCAATTGTCTCTCCTCATCATTGTGTGAGATCTGAGCTGTCTCCCCCCACCTCAAACATGTGAGTGGAGAATTGAAGTTAGGAGATTTGTCAGTGGTGATATAGCCAGTAAAGAGCAGAGCTAGAGCTTGAACCCTGGAAGTCTGGCTCAAGAGCCTGTACGTTTAAGCATCGTAGTAAACAATCATAGGGCAGCAACTAGATAGATGTCAGTGAGAGGACCAAGAAACACAAGTGAATAGAATGCAATGTGGTAAGTGAAACTGGTGTTGCGTAGATGGGAGCATAAAGAGAAATGCTACTGGGGGGTTGGGAGTGGGTGTTCGAGCCTTGTATGAAGTATTAGCCCTCACACAGGCAGGTGATAAACAATGGCTTAAGACTCATGATCACAACTGGAAAGGTTATGTATGGAGATGTCAATGGTGGGTTCTAGGATTAGCAAAACTTCGGCATTATTCCACAGGCATTTGGAATCAGGTAGAGGTTTTCAGGTAGGGGTGTGGCGGGATGTTTTTATATTTTGGAGTACTTATTGGCAGTAAAATGAGGCCTGGAGTTATGCATTGGGCTGCTAGCCTAATGGTCAGCAATTCAAACACACCAGCCATTCTAAGGGAGAAAGATAGCCGCTTCTGTAAAGATTTACAGCTGTGTAAACCATAGGGAGCAATTTTCTCCGTCCTATAGGGTCATTTAATCAAAATGTACTTAATGGAAGTGGTTTTGGTTATTGGCAATATGGAAAATGCATCAGAAGAGAAGAACTAATGGAGGCAGAGAGATGAGCTAGTGGTGAGAAATGTGGATGATTGAAACTCAATTCTACAGATATTGATAAATGAGTTTTTTAAGTGATTGAAGACTAGCAGGACTTGTAACTTTTAGAATTGTGGAGATGAAATGGGTAATAAATGACATCAAGAGTAAACAAGGCTATTCATCATCATCAAATATTTTCAACATATAATTGGCTACAGGGTTGGTTGAACCCAAGACTGTATTTTGGCTGAAAGAATATGTGATGTCACTTCTTTTCAAATGGTCAACTATCTTATTAACATTTATGAATTTTAGAATTAAAACATTTTATTTGTCTAAGTGAAAAATTTCTATCTTAAGGTAGATGGTAGGAAAAATTCCTTTGGCCTTTCTTTTCTTGCAGTACAAACCAAAACTGTGTCTTTGGGGGAAAAAATTGGGAGAAATATTTTAAAACTTGTATTTGTTGTTTTTGCAGTGAAAATGTGTACTTTCATGCTCGATTAAGCCTTTATTTTTGATATAGGTACATAAATAGCCAGAATTTATGCAATGGCTATGGATTTTAAATAAATTATATATATAAATTGAGGATAAATGTAGTACAGATAGACTTAGGGGATTAATTGAATGCATTGGGGAATCCATGGATATATATCAAAAGCAGTTTATATATTCCAGGAGGATGGACTCAGACAAATTCTGGAGGAGATGAAGGCTTTATATGAACAAAACCAATCCGATGTGTAAGTTTTCATAAGATTTTTTTTAAGTTATCAGAGTTAAGAATTAATTAGAAATAATATTAGCTAGTTGATTTTGCATCATATTTGGGTTTTTTTTAATCTCTGTGCACCTGATTATATTCTAACTATATAATTTAGCCCAGCTCTAAAGGACTTAATATTGCTTATTGTTATATCTGCATTTTGGGTGCTTTAATGCATATTTGTTGGTTGATTGATATGACGGAATTAGGATAGACCCAAATTGAGATACAAGTGAATAAAAGCACTAACAAAGTGGAATACATACATTTTACTTTTTAAAAAAATTAATAGATGTTTTAATGCATTGAGTAAAGAGAATAGACAATATATAGTAGGCAGTATAGACAATAGACAACATGATAGCTACATGTTGGGCTGCTGACTGCAAGATCAGCTGTTTGGAACCATCAGCTACTCTGAGGAGGAAAGATGAAGCTTTCTACTCCTATGAAGTGACAGTCTTAAAAATCCAGAGGGGCAGTTCTACCCTGTCCTATGGGCAGAACTGCTTTGGGTGGAAATCAACTCACTGGCAGAGTTTGGTTTGAGTATCGGCGCAGTAGAGATTATTCATAGTTGGAGTGGAGTTTATACAGAACTAGTGCTGCAGAAAGCTCAAAAGGTTTCTAGATTTACAGATAGTAAGAGTTAAGCCTGGGATTTGGCACAGTGAAGAATTTGAGGTGTAAGACAAAGTAATAGTGCCCTGTGATTTGGTCAAAAAACAAACCAAGCTCACTGCCATTGAGTCAATGCCGACTCATAGTGACTCTATGGGACAGGATAGACTGCCTGTGTGGGTTTCTGAGCCTTTTTTAAAACAGTTTTATTGGTACTTAATCCACATATATCACACAATTCAATAGTTCAGTCATATCAAGAAGACTTACATAATCATTAACACAATCAATTCTTTAGAGATAAAATTACAAATAATGAGTAAGAAAGAAAAGACCACCTTGTCTTAGAACAAGCAAGAAATGCTCTCACCTAAATAGCAGTTGTCAACCTGTTAGTTACGACCCGTTGGGGGTCAAACAACCCTTTCACAGGAGTCACCTAAGACCTGAAAACACATTTCCAATGGTCTTAGGAACCAAGACACTGTTCCTCTAGCTGTCTCTAGGCAGGGCTGCCCATATGCAGATATGCCCACATACGAGTAACTGGCGTGAAAACTGTTACCCATGCTACACTATGCTTTACATCAAAATTAATTTCATTTGTAGTTAGAAATTAGTCTTTCACAATAGAAAATGTTTTTTGTGATTAATCACTCTGCTTTAATTATGTTCAAATTGTAACAATGAAAATACTTCCTGCTTATCAGGTTTTACATGACGATTCATAACAGTAGCAAAATTACAGTTATGAAGTAGCAACAAAAATAATTTTATGGTTGGGGGGGTCACCACAATATGAGGGACTGTAGTAAATGTATATTAGGAAGGTTGAAAACCACTGACCAAGAACAAGTTCAGGTTAGAAGGGAGGTCATCTGACCATGTATCCAGTTCATTCCAGCATAATCACACTTACAATGATCTCTATCTGATAGAAAAGCTGTTCGAGACACTTTCCTGTGACTAGAGGGGATCTGCTGGTGGCTTAATCTGACTAGATACTCTGCAGATGGGTTTGGGGCCCCCCTATCTTCTATAGCATTCTATAAATTGGGTCTTCGAAATTTGGGCTCTGATACTTTTCCCTTTGTCATTTTTGAATTTTGTTTTGCGTGCCTTTGGGTCACGCAAGCTGGTGTGCTTCTTCTTTGTGGACATAGTTCACTCCTCGTTTAGATGACTACTTGTTTGAATTTAAGACTCCACACACTATTCCGATTGATAGTGAGCACCGTTTGTTTTCTTCACCACACTTAGCTGTAGCACCCTTATCTTCAGTGATCATTACATGAGGTGGGGAAGGCCATGTTATCCAAACTAACTGTCTTTGGATTGGGACTAAAGTTAAATTGGGGCCAGAATCCATCTGCTTGTCCCTGGGATATGCATAGCTCGGGTTTACTTTGACAGCCATACTATGACAAATTAATACCCTGTAAGACCAACTACCCCACCAACAGCAGCAAAACAACTAGCAGACAACTAAAGACAAACACAAACAAAACAAGCAAATGAAAGGCAGGGAAAAAAACCCATAGAAACAGAAAAGTAACACATTGTCAATCATTCCCCCTGGAGTATAAGATGATTGCACTGGCAACACCATCAAGTTTTCCGATGACACATCATTCTGCTGTAGGTTTGAGGAGTCTGCAAGTACAGTTCTAACTTGAGCCGAAACCCATGAGTTGTTGCTCCACACAGTTAGATCTCATATTCAGTTGAATTCTGTTTACCCTAAGCAGGGGGGATCGATGCCAGGGGAAACATCCTGGATCAATTCTTCCAAGTTTAAATCCCTGCCCAACAGATCAAAGCCAGTCATATCACTGAGAGGGGAGCATCAAGGTACTAAATATATGGTGATTCTGAGTCCCTTTTGATGGACTCCAACCAAATGGGGTTCCCCCCAAGGTCCAATGACCATCACTTCCACAGGTCCAGGGCAGCCACTCTGCTTCCTCTTCTATCTAAGCACCCCAGTCCTCAGTCCAAGGGTACAGGCACCTTTGAGGCCAGGCTCAGTTCATTCTGCTGGGCCTCTGTGTTAAGCGCTTGTGTAGCCCGAGTGATGCCATGCTGACCACAAGGTTTACCGTACCACAAGGTCAGCATCCAGTGACATCTTGGTGTTTAGTCCATGGCATGTTTTATTGAGCTTTGGCTAGAGACATATTTGTAGTGTTTACCCAGGAACATAAAATCTGTCCCTATAGGTTCCCTACAATCATTGTTTAGCACCCCTTCCCAATGTGAGGATATTTCTCCCCAATCACCTACCATGCTCGCCAACAGAACTATCAGTGATGTTCCTCTCCCCTGGCCTAAACTTGATTTCCTGGCAAGGTTCTTTCATTTCTGTGGGGATTTGCCCCAGCCTTGTCTTGGTGTAGACCCTCAGGTGGATGGTCTTATCCCATATCCCACCTCTTTGTGGAGTGACCCACTTTGGAGGATATTTTTGGTTTAAGGATTATTTTAGGACTTGGGTTTTTCCAGTTTACGTGGCTCTAGAAAGTCTAGAGTTCTTGGTAATTTGAAATTCAATTTTGAATTTTTCCCTTTTGATCAGCATTCGTTTATAGATTCTTTAATCAAAAAGTTCACACTATCAATAGAATTGCCATGTGCCCCTGGGGGTGATTGATAATGTTCTCTAATATAAAATTACAATGATGTCTCTTAAGATTAACCAGAGATGTACGTAAACCATAGATAACATGAATGGGATTTAGACTTGCATTTAATTCTAGCCCAATATGAGAATTAGTTCTTGTGACTTGGCCCTTTTTGATGCTCACTGAAGATATGGATGCTATCGCAAAGTGTAGTAAAGAAATTTAGATGGTATGATTTTTAGAAAGAATGGCGCATGGGGGTCTTATTTTTCAACAAGCAGCCTTCTGAGTGAAATGTCACCTAAGTCCACATGGAAGAAGCACATCAGCCTTTGTGACCAGAGGAGTGTGAATAATTAAAACTCAAATATGAAGGAGGGAATAGTATTAGAGCTTAAATTGTGAACACCTGATTTGCAGAAGGATATGGATGACAGTGGAAATCCAAAATCATTTGCAAGTTCCACACAAGTGGTTTAAGATTCCGGTGAATCCTCTCTGACTCAGTTGAAGGATGTCAGTAGTCTTGCTATCAGACAGAGAGTGTTATAGAGATGATTACAATAAAGCATGATATCATTTGACCTCTGTTTTGACCCATTTTACTTCAGTAAAAACAAAGTGCAGGGGAAATATGTATGGATAAAGCTCTGTGAGTCCTCTCTGAGCATAGACAAGTGTTGTGGTTAGCCTTGCTGTTATGCAGAGTGCATTGGAAAGTGGATTATTGCAGATGCAATTCCTTTAAAATTTAGCACCATAGCCATTGATCTCCTTTTTGACCCATTTTAAATTGATTTTAGTTTTTTATATTTTCTATCTTTTCAGTTGGGATACTTTTGTTTTACTTTGTTATTTTTAGTAGGTTTTTTGCTGTTTTTAAATGTTTTAGTGTATATGAAATCTAGGGTAGGTATATCTATTGAGACAATATCTTGATTAATGGTTCCTGAGTTGTGGCCGGGGCGGTTTGAAGGAAGTGAGTACAATAATAACAGTGAGTACAAGAAGGAAGAAAATGTTCTAAATTCGATTGTGGTAATGATTGTACAACTCTTCTTAATATGATTGAACCATTTAATTATATAATTTGCGATGGACTTTTTAACAGTTTATTGGTATATAATTCACATATCGTTGTAGAATCATCACCTTAATCAGGTTTAGATATTTTCTTCATTCTTGGACTCATTGTTATTAGCTCCCCATTTCCTCCCCACCTCCCCTGCCCTGCCCCAAGGAACCATGAATCCAGTTACTGCCTCTGATTCACCTATCTTGGATTTTATATACAGAAAAACAGTGAAAACAATAAAAACAACACTAACAAGACTATGAAAGTAAAACAAAAACCTCAGTCAAAAGAGAGCTACAAGTATCTTAAGAACTAGAACACATTTAGATGGCTCATAAGGGAGAGCAAATGGTGGGGTGCTGAGTTTGAACCTAACCGCATCCGCAGGAATCCACTGCGCTCTGCATGCTAGCGAGGCCCTCCACCCCTCGTCCATGGTCACAGTGAGGCTCCAAGGGTTTGCTTCATGAGTATTTTCCCTTCACTTTTTTTTTAAATTGAAACAGCTTTAAAATGGGTCCAAAGGAAAATCAAATAAGATATACTGCATTTTGATCTATGTCTGACATATTGATTTACAGTGTCTGATAATAGAGCTCTTCACATCCCTCAGCTATAACGAGAGGGAATTCACAAGAGGCTTGATCTCTTTGTGGACCCTCTAAATGGATTTTGGGCTTCCACTGACAACCATAGCCTTCTACAAACCAATTGTTCACAATTTAAGCTTTGATATCATTCCAGCCTTTAGATTTGGATTATGTTCACACAGGCTGATGTGCTCCTTCCATGTGACACCCCACTTAGATGGCTGCTTGTTTGAAAACAAACCTTTAAAATCCCCAACACTATTTTTTCTAATAGCTGGGCACCATCTAGGTTCTTCACCACATTTTGCTGTAGACTCATATCTTCAGTGATTTCTTCATGAGGGCAACCACCAAGCAGGACCATGTCATAAGAACTAGCTGTTCTTAGATTGGGACTAGAATTAAGTACAAGCCTAAAATCCACTCATGGTTTATAAATGACTCTGGTTCACCTAAGAGACATCATTGTCATTTTATGTTACAGAACATTATCAATTATCATCCCCTTGCTGACTCATGACAACTTTATAGGGCAGGGTAGAACTGTCCTGTGAGTCTCCCAGCCTGCACATCATCACAGGAGTAAAAAGCCTCATCCTTCCCCCACAGACTTGGCTGGTGACTTTAAACTGCTGATGTTTCACTTAGGAGTCTAATGTGTAGCCGGTACACTTTGATGGTGTCATTAGTTTAGCCAATGTTACAGAATTTAGAACATTGTCGAGAAAGGGAAATTATACAATTATGGGCCAGCTGTGAACTGCAATACATGAATTGTTGACTTGTGTAAATTAAACCTTTAAGTGACTGAGCACTATTTACAGAAACAACAGGAGTTGGTGATAGGGCAAACGTTCCAATAATATTTACAACAGCAGAGCCACACCTGCCATAAAAAGCAAAGAAGCATTAAAACAGACTGGTAGTTCTGGGCCACTGTTCTTGGTGGCAAGAGATTGAAACCAAGTCCCGTGCTGTGGTTGACTTCTTTCACTAGTTTAATGACATCGAGTCCCATCCATATTGTAGATTGTGCCAATTCTTCATTTCTCCGATTGGCTGAGTAACAACATCAGCAGCAGCAGTAGTGTGTACACATATATATCACATTTTCCTATTCATGGGCATTTGGTGGTTCTTTTTTTTTTTTTTTTTTTTTAATTTTAACAATTTATTGGGGCTCATATAATTCTTTTCACAGTTCATATATATACATACATCAATTGTATAAAGTACATCTGTACAGTCTTTGCCCTAATCATTTTTTTCTCTTTTCTTCTTTTACATTTTATTAGGGACTCATACAACTCTTACCACAATCCATACATATACATACATCAATTGTATAAAGCACATCCATACATTCCCTGCCCCAATCATTCTCAAGGCATTTGCTCTCCACTTAAGCCCCTTGCATCAGGTCCTCTTTTTTTTCCCCTCCTCCCTCCCCATTCCCCCCTCCCTCATATGCCCTTGGTAATTTATACTTCGTTGTTTTGTCATTTCTTGTCCTATCCGGAGTCTCCCTTCCCCCCTTCTCTGCTGTCCCTCTCCCAGGGAAGAGGTCACATGTGGATCCTTGTAATCAGTTCCCCCTTTCCAACCCACTCACCCTCCACTCTCCCAGCATTGCCCCTCATACCATTGGTCCTGAAGTTATCATCCACCCTGGATTCCCTGTGCTTTCAGCTCCCATATGCACCAGTGTAGAATTAGGATCATGGTAGTTGGGGGGAGGAAGCATCCAGGATCCGGGGGAAAGCTGTGTTCTTTTTTTTTTTTTCTTTCTTTTTTTACATTTCATTAGTGGCTCATACAACTCTTATCACAATCCACACATATACATACATCAATTGTATAAAGCACATCCCTACATTCTTTGCCCTAATCACTATCAAAGCATTTGCTCTTCACTTTACCTTTGCATCAGGTCCTCTTTTTTTTCTCCCCTCCCTCATGTGCCCTTGGTAATTTATACATTGTTATTTTGTCATATCTTTCCCTATCCGGGGTCTCCCTTACCCCCCCCCCCACCCATCTCTGCCGTCTGTCTCCCAGAGAGGAGGTCCCATGTGGATCCTTGTAATCAGTTCCCCCTTTCCAACCCACTCACCCTCCACTCTCCCAGCATTGCCCCTCATACCATTGGTCCTGAAGTTATCATCCACCCTGGATTCCCTGTGCCTCCAGCTCCCATATGCACCAGTGTACAACCTCTGCCCTATCCAGTCCTGCAAGGTAGAATTCGGATCATGGTAGTTGGGGGAGGAAGCATCCAGGATCTGGGAGAAAGCTGTGTTCTTCATCGGTACTGCATCGCACCCTGACTGACCCATCTCCTCTCCTTACCCCCTCTATGAGGGGATCTCCAGTGGCCGACAAATGGGCTTTGAGTCGCCACGCTGCACTTACCCCTTCATTCACTATGGTGTGTGTGTGTGTGTGTGTGTGTGTGTGTGTGTAAAATTAAAAACTTTTATACAATAGCCTATACTCCAGGATAAAGTGTAGCTATCTGCTTTGTACTCCTCCTGGATCATTGCAGTATCCCCACTTTGGGAAACACTGCTATAGAGGGACAGGAGTATGGAAATGCTTATAGTGCCCTCTCTGCAACAAACTTTGATTCACAGTTTTAAGGTAATAGTGATGTGTGAGCTGAACTATATTAAGCTTACATTTTATAGGTCAAAAATGATTGGATGTTGGCACTTTAATTTCAAGCATCTTAATGTAATCTAACATTCCATCTTCCATAAATTTTGTTTTATTTTTAAAATACTAAATGAAAATTAATTGATTGCTAAGTTACTGTGTAAGCAAAATGAAAGAGCATGAAACTGAATCTTTTAAATGTATTTTTAAGTATTCCTGAGAAACAAGAGATTGGAAGACTTGATTTCCTTTGAAAAACAGTTTGTTCACTCCCTCAATGCATGAATATCTCCTTTTATTAAATTGGAACTCTATGATGCTCACTCTCCCGACACAACGTCTGGAGCCAAAGTGGGTGAACAAGTAAATGTGGTGAAGAAAGCTGATGGTGCCCGGCTATCAAAAGAGATAATGACTGGGGTCTTAAAGGCTTGAAGATAAACAAGCGGCCATCTAGCTCAGAAGCAACAAAGTCCACATGTAAGAACACACCAGCCTGTGTGATCGAGTGGTCCCGAAGGGATCAGTTACCAGGCATCAAAGAACAAAAAATCATATCATTGACTGCACACCTCCATGATAGGATCGCTGAAGACAAATGGGTGCATAAGCAAATGTGGTGAAGAAAGCTGATGGTGCCTGGCTATCAAAAGAGATAGTGTCTGGGGTCTTAAAGACTTGAAGGTGAAAAAGCGGCCATCTAGCTCAGAAGCAAAAAAGCCCACATGGAAGAAGCACACCGGCCAGTGCGATCACGAGGTGCCAAGGGACCAGGTATAAGGCATCATGCAAAAAAAAAAAAAAAGATATGTGTGTATGTATGTGTACATGTGTGTATATGTATATATGTATATGTATATATATACCATATTAAATGAAGGGGGAAGTGCAGAGTGGAGACCCAAGGCCCAAGTGTCGGCCAATGGAGATCCCCTCATAGAGGGGTTTAGGAGAGGAGATGGGTTAATTAGGGTGCGAGGTAGTACCGATGAAGAACACAACTTTCCTCCAGATCCTGGATGCTTCCTCCCCCCAACTACCATGATACGAATTCTACCTTGCAGGGCTGGATAGGGCAGAGGCTGTACACTGGTACATATGAGGGCTGGAGGTACAGGGAATCCAAGGTGGATGATACCTTCAGGACCAAGGGTGTGAGGGACGATGCTGGGAGAGTGGAGGGTGAGTGGGTTGGAAAGGGGGTACTGATTACAAGGATCCACATGTGACCTCTTCCCTGGGAGAGGGACAGTAGAGAAGGGGGGTAAGGGAGACTCCGGATAGGGCAAGATATGACAAAATAACGATGTATAAATTACCAAGTGCACACGAGGGAGGGGGGAAAGGGGAGGGAGGGGGAAAAAATAAAAAAGAGGACCTGATGCAAGGGGCTTAAGTGGAGAGCAAATGCCTTGAGAATGATTGGGGCAGGGAATGTATGGATGTGCTTTATACAATTGATGTATGTATATGTATGGATTGTGATAAGAGTTGTATGAGTCCCTAATAAAATGTAAAAAAGGAAAAGAGAAAAATATGATTAGGGCAAAGACTGTACAGATGTGCTTTATACAATTGATGTATGTATATGTATGAACTGTGATAAGAATTGTATGAGCCCCAATAAATTGTTAAAAAGAAAAACAGTTTGTTTTTAGGTGTATGTTCTTTTATCCTGATGGATTATGGGAAGGATCTGGTCAATCTAGTTGAGGTAAAATGCTCTTTTCTTTCTTGTTTGCCACTGTTATGTCCCTCATTTTTATTCCTTCTGATTAATATAGTGCATTGTTTGAGAGGAAAACGTCCAACTATGTAGTCTCCTTTTATCTAAATCCCTGGTTTCCTTATTGGTAATACCATCCATGTATACATTTGCAAAGCTTATGTTTCCCTTCCCGGTGACGTAGGAAATTGAGATCTTTAGGTTTAGGACCACAGTAAATATCTGGGAATAGTAAGGGTCCTAAGTACACAGAGGAGGAAACAGACACATAAAATACAGTACTTTTACTGTTCGGGCATTTATATAATCCCACTTCATGTTATGATCACTGCATATTTTAAAAGGTAATTTGGATAAAATATCTGATTTTCTTTTCAGGTACGGTGCCTAAGAGACTACGGAGAATTTGAAGTTGATGATGGTACCTCTGTGATACTAAGAAAAAACAGCCAGGTATTTATTGTCTTAAGAATGTATACTTTGAACTTCAATAAAAGTATTGAATGAAGAAAATGTTCGGATCAATAGTAAAATAATTACCTTGTGATGACAATTTATAGCACAGGCATTATGTTTAATATAGATCACCTTGTTTTGTACTTTTTGTAAATGTTAAGACTTACAAATATTGAATATACAATGGACTGCAAAAAGTGGGAAAATTCCATTCTGTGATTCCATTTATCTACCATGTGTTCTAAGCAATGTACTAGTAAAATTTTTATCTATTAATTACAAACAGATATAATTTTTATGAGTATATTACTTGGGCTTTGTTTGTTGTTTTTTCATTCTCTTTTGTTTTGTTTTTTCTATAGCACCTATATCTTTAGTGACTTCTTTAAGCATTAAAGAGGGCCACATCCTAAGAACTCATAGTTCTTAGATTGGGGCTAGATTTAAATGGGAGCACAAAATCCATTCACATATCTGTGGTTTATATATGTCTCTGGTTCACTTTAGAAACAACATTATCATTTTATGATAACGAAAATTTTTCAAACCATCTTCCTGGGACATAAGGTAACGATAGTGTGATTCATTTAGCTAATGATACAGAATTTAAAACACGGTTGAGAAAAGCATATAGAAGTATAGGCTGGTTTCAGACATCAATTCATGCTCGAATTGTTGACTTATATAGATTAAATTCAAGTTTCTGAACAATTTATTAAAAAATCTTTTCTGTGGGGACTCATACAGCTCTTATTACAATTCATCCATACATACATTGTGTCAAGCACATTTGTACATTTGTTGCCATATAATTTTCAAAACATTTTCTTTCTACTTGAGCCCTTGGTATCAGCTCCTCATTTTCACCCTCCTTCCCCCACCCTCCCTCACGAACCCTTGATTATTTCTAAATTATTATTATTTTGGCATATCTCACACTGTCCAACGTCTCCCTTCACCCACTTTTCTGTTGTCTGTCCCCCATGGAGGAGTTTATATGTAGATCTTTATAATCCCTTGCCCCTTTCTACCCTACCTTCCCTCCACCCTCCCGGTATCGCCACTCTCACTACTAGTCCTCAGAGGGTCATCTGTCCTGGATTGCCTCTGTTTCTAGTTCCTGTCTGTACCAGTGTACATCCTCTGGTCTACCCGTATTTGTAAGGTAGAATTGGGATCATGATAGTGGGAGGGAGGAAGCATTAAAGAACTAGAGGAAAGCTGTATGTTTTATCTTTACTATACTATACCCTGACTGGTTTGTCTCCTCCCCAAGGCCCTTCTGTAAGGGTATGTCCAGTTGCCTATAGATGGGTTTTGTGTCCCCATTTCGCACTCCCACTCATCACAGTGATAGGACTTTTTGTTTTTTGATGCCTGATACCTGATCCCATTGACACCTCGTGATCACACAGGCTGGGCTGGACACTATTTACACAAATAATTAGGGTTGATGTTGGAACAAAACTTTCAACAAAATTCATTCCAAAAGGTAGCAACATGCATACCTGACTAATACATGTCATAACAAAATAAGAAGAGCATTAAAGTAGTAAATATTTGGTATTCCTGGATCACCATTCATTAGGCACCCTGAAGGCCAGAGAGTCAAACCAAAGTCCAATAACTGCCAATTCCATAACTTGGGATAGCAGTCATCATCTTCTCACACTGATGAATTTCAGTCTTAAATCAAAGGGCTCCTGATGAGTTTGAATGAAAGCCCAGTTTACAAACTCCAGTGAATGTAGCTTCCACAAGGATTCTTCCTGGTGTGGCCTATGAAAGATATTGTGTGCCTCAAAAGAACAATATTAAGTCCACGAGTCTGTAGCACACACCCTGGATTACCAAGAGCTGGATAGAAAGTAGGTCCAAAAGGTCCAATTAAGTGGGCCTCTACTCAAGTACTCCCTCAACGCAAGAACACTTTGTTCTAGTCACCTGGCATTCTGTGATAACCTTCCCGCCAGAATTGCTGAAGACAAATGGGTGCATAAGCAAATGTAATGAAGAAAGGTGATGGTGTCCAGCAATGCAAAGATATAGCATCTGGAGTCTTACAGGCTTGAAGATGAACAAGTGACTCTCTCTAAGAAGCAACAAAGCCCACATGGAAGAAGCACACCAGCTTGTGTGATAAAGAGGTGTCGAAGGGATCAGGTATCTGGCATCAAAGACCCAGAACAAAAAGCCTTGTTGATGTGATTGAGGGGGAGGGTGGACTGGAGACCCCAAACCCATTTGTAGACAGCTGTGAGAGTAGTGGTACCAAGAGGGGGCACTGATCACAATGTAACCCCTCCTTGGGCATGGGCAGTAGAAAAGAGGGTAAAGAGAGACCTCGGACAGTGTAAGACATGAAAAATTAATAACAATTTATGAATTATTAAGAGTTCGTGAAGAAGGGAAGAGGGAAAAATGAGGAGCCCATGCCAAGGGCTCAAGTAGAATGAAATTGTTTTGAAAATGATGATGGCAACAATGAACAAATGTGCTAGACACAATGGATGGATGCATAGATTGTGATAAGAGCTGTATGAGCCCCCAAGAAAATGATTTTGATCAGAATTGTGTTCTATCTATAGATTTATTGCTTTCAGTAATATTAACATTTTGATTTTTCTGTAGTTTCCTTCGTACAGGTCTTTTGTTTCTTTGGTTAAGTTTATTCCCAGGTATTCATCTTTTGTATGGATATTATAAATGATAAATTGTTTTCTCTTTTTTAATTTTTTTCTTGATGTTTTTATTTTGGAGCTCTTCAATAGCATATTAAAATTGATTTCTGCTTATTAATCTTGTATGCCATTACTTTAACAGATTCGTTAGTACTTTCCAACAATCTTTCTGTGGAGTCCTTGGGGTTCTCACTATGTAAAATCATACTATCTGCAAATAGTGACAGCTTGACCTATTTTTTGCCCAATTATATTCCTTTTATTTTAAAATTTTTTTGCTGTCTGTCTGGCTAAGATGTTTATTGTAGTACAATGTTGAATAAGAATATTGATGAGGGACACTCTTATCTACTTCCTGTTTTCATTTTTTCTAAATGATCGTGATCAGGTTTTGAGGATTATGCTCATTTCATAGAATGCGTGTGGGAGTTTGCTGTCAGTTTCTATATTTTGGAATAGTCTGCACAGAATTAGTTATGGCTCTTCCCTGAATACTTGCTAGCATTCTCCTGTGAAGGCAACATACATACTTCTTTAGAATCTTTCTTGGTTGGAAGTCTCTTGGTGACCTCTAATTCTTCTTTTGCTCTACATGTATCTTTTTATTTCATTTGGATCTTTTGTGATGGCACCCTTTTCATCTCAAATTCTAGATATTTGCATCTTTCTTTTCCTTTGTTAAGTTTTCTAGCAGTTTGTCGATTTTGTTAATCTTTTCATAACCAACTTTTTGTCTTGTTGATTTCCCCCCCATTTTTCAGTTCATTTATTTCTGCTTCAATTTTTATTAGTTCTTTCCCTTTATTGTTGAAGGACTTATGTGGTTTCCCTCTTTCTACTTCTTGGAAGTGTTTTATTAGTATTGGTTTTGGATTTCTCTCATATTTCGTGTGTGTATTGATTGCTATAAATTGACTTCAGATAACTGCATTTGTTGTATCCAAGTTTTTGGTATGATGTGTTATAGGTTTGCTTGTTTTAAGGAGTTTCTTAATTTCTCATTTTCGTTTACTCTAGTGTCCAGTCATTTTGAAATGGTATGTTGTTCAGTCTCCATGTGTTTGTCTTTTTGTTCCTTTTCTTTCTGTTGTAGATTTCCAGTTTTATAACATTGTGATCTGAGAAAATGAATTGTTGAATTCAAAATTCCTTTATTTTTTCCTCCTCAGGAAATAACCTTTATTTCTCCCTTGTATTTGAGGGATATTTTTGTTCAGTATAATATTCTTGGCTGGCTTCCTTCCGCCCCACCCCCCCTTCCACCCGTCACAATTGTATATATGTCATTCCATTGTCTTCTTGCCTGCAGGTCTTTTGCTGAGAAGTCTGAATTTATCCTTTTCAACTTTCCTTTGTAGATGACTTTTCCTTTTTCTCTAGCTGCCCTCAGATTCTCTCCTTTTCTTTATGTCTTAATGTTTTCTCTTTGGTTGTCCATTCTTCTCAGCTTGTTGAATAGTATGTTGAAATTTTCTTCCATGGTTTCTTGTACTATTCTCTGTAGATTTTTTTTTTTGGTGGTGTTCTTTTCCCAGCATTTCTTTTCTTTTTTCTTTTCTTAGATGGGTTCTTATGATAGTGTCCTACAGGATTTATTTGGATGCTTCCGGGTTTTTTTGTTGATTGCTTCTCTTGTCTACTGTCGTGAGGGTAATTGTCTTCAAGCTCATTTATTTTATTTTCCTTTTCCATTTTATTCCTCTAGCCTTTTACTATGTTGCCTAATTCAGTTATCTCATTGCTTGTCTTCTAGAATCCTTTGGTTTAGGGATTTTAGTTTCTCAATTTCTTCTGTTTTTCTCATGAACATTCCCCAGATCTCTTGACCTAAGCATCATTCTTCTGAATTCTGTTACTGGTGGTTCACAATCACATCTTCAGACTATTCCATTGGTTTGAGTGCTACTTGGTTGTTCATGTTTGTTTTTCTTGAATTTGGAAGCTTTCTGTGCTTGACTGCTGTTTCTTCAGCATTGTGGTGTGTGAGCTGCTGGTCATACAGAGGTAGAGTTTGTCTAGTGACACAGGTGAGTTCTAATAGGAGCTGGAAAACATACAGTGGTGAAATGAAAAGAAGGGGAAAGGTGCCTAAGTGGTGATAGTGGCTGGGAAAAATAGAATAAAATAAAAGTAATGATAAGAATAAAGTAATGATAGTAATAAGTGACTGTGAATAAGCCAACAGACTTGCAAAAATAATGGGAAAATATTTTCAGAGGGGTAATCACAATAAGGAGCTCTGGTCATATAATGGTTATGTATTGAGTTGTAATCCGAAAGGTCAACATTTTAAAACCACCAGCTGCTCCGCCAAAAAAAGGAGACTTTCTATTCCCATAAACAGTTACAGTCTCAGAAACTCACCGGACAGTTTTACCCTGTCCTATAGGATCACTGTGAGTTGACACTTGCGGGCAGAGAGTTAATCTAAATTAATAGGTTTCATGGAAAGATATTTAACGAGAGAACAGCAAGAAAATAGAAAGATAATTGATAGAAGTACAAGGATCAAAAAAATAGACTTGGGTATGGTTGTGGGTACCAGATTCTGCTATTGTGGCAATGTGAATGAATGTGAGCATATCTGTGCACTTAGGAGGTCCTGGAAAGCCCATGCTAGAGTGGGTATGCTGGGATACACAGACCTGTCTCTTCCTGGGAGGAATGTGGATTCTCAGGAGGGTGGAGTCACTCCAGAAGAGGAAGTAGGAGATCAAAAAAGAGAGAGAGAGAGAGTATTAAAATAGAACAAAAGTACAAAATCCAAAAATATATATAATAAAGCTACCTTGTGGGTGGGGATTCCTGCTCTTTTAGTAGTCTGTGTGTACATGTATGCGGTATCACGGCGCTGGCACACGGGATGGAATGCCTTGTAGAACAAAGCAGGAAAAGAGGAGGAAGATGGGGAAATGGTACAAAGCATACCTTGGGTACTGAGCATGTGTGTACCAAGCTGCCCAAGTGATCTGCTAGCTATCTGTGTCCCTAGAGGCCAGGGAGGTAGAGGGTTGGCTGGCTGACTGTCTTTTCTCAGGGGCCACGAAGAATCACGATGCTTGTAGAAGCAACTCATGTTGCTGCTCATCCGTAAAGGGGAGTCTGTCAGCAGGCCTTGCTGCTTTCCACTTTGAGAAACTTGGGTCAACTTGGCTTTTAAGTTGAATTTCTTGCTACCAGGAAGTGCAGAATCTCTCTCATAGTGGAAACTCTTTGGTAGTTGCTGAGCACATCTTCCCGGGCTTGTTATATGGTGGCCATCTTACCCCATTTTCTGTCTTTTTCTACTTGAGGTATTATAGTAGTATAGATGTATTTTTTTTCTCACAACAACAACCTTACATTATTTATTGTTAAACTTGATTAGGAAGCAAAAAAACAAGGAATAAACCAGATTATTTGCCGATTGAAGTTCAATTCATCAGATGGGGACAAAAATCTTAATTCATGATTTGAGCATGGGAAAATGCGGCC
>NW_027459370.1:300000-390773 GCF_050624435.1 Tenrec ecaudatus
TAATCATTCCAGAATCTTGTTGAAAAAAATATAATCATGGTTTTAATATGTATACCTGCAGTATGAATCAATAGTAAAGGGCAAAATTGAATAAATATAGATTTGTACAAGAAACCTTTTTATTAATGCATGAGAAACTTTAAAAGAAAATTTTATGACTACAGAGAATATGGGGTAAAATTATTTATAAAATACACTCTACAACAGAATATATTATACTAATATTTTAACAATAAAGGAACATATTTGATGATTACATAATATTGGTTTAGGTGAGTGAGTAGATCATACATCAGACCAGTTTATCTTTACATTTGTGGAAATGGGATGGATTGAGTTAGAGAGCGCCTATCCCTGACTTTGAGTTCATATTTCAACTTGATTAAGTGGGATTATTACCAGGGATACAAGAATGTTTCAATATTAGAAAAAATTAATGTAACCAACCACATAAATAGGACAAATAATAAGAACCATATCATATTAATAGATGCGTAAAAGGCATTTGACAATATCTACTACCTATTCCTGATAAAAACCCTCAATAACATAGAAATAGAAAGGAGAGAGCTCAACACATGAAATATATTAAAGGAAACATTCTGTGTAGGACAATTAGTTGACTGTAACTTGGTCGAAATAGACACTTATTCACATAGAAAGGTTTCATAAAAACCTATGTGAACATAAGAACCCACAGATTGGGGGGAAATAAATCTTTAGCAGTGCGGGGAGAGAGAGAGAGCAAGGGAGGAGAAGAAGACAACAGGATAACTGGCATTTTCAGGGATTCCCCATCTTGATGCTCACCTGATCATACACAGGGAGCAGAGCCTGAAGCACAGGGAGCAGAGCCTGAAATCAGTGTCTGAGTTTCAGAGGCGTCCAGGTGAAAAGCAGGAGAGATGTGGTCAGGTGGAGCAGATGGCAGCAGATGCTGTCAAGTGTGTGTCTCTGTGGCCCTAGCTGCTGGAGTGTCTCTTGGGGAAATTCCCACTTGGGAAGCATGCCTTCCACCCATCACTTTTCTTTCAGTTTGTCTTTGTGCCTGGACTTGTGTGGTGTTGGGATTCAAATGCAAACGCTTTTCAAATGCAAGCTGGGCCACCCAAAGTGCTCAGATTTCAGCAGGGCTTCCAGACTAAGAAGAAACTACTAAGAATGAATCCTTTGCCTTGCCAGGCCCTGAGCCTCACCTCCAGGAACCTCCCTCCACGACACCCTCATTACCTCCAGGCCCCGCCCCTTCCCACAGAGACCACCCCACCCCCTCCCCAGGTGATAGTTTCCTGCTGAACCCATTTCCTCTGAGTGAGAAGGATCCAAGAGTGCGGCCCAAGAGCTTCTGTGGGTGAGTTTCTGTGTTTCTGTGCTGATCCCTGGCGCGGAATCCCCTGCAGGCCTGGAGTCCCAGCTGTGTCCGGGTTCCCGTGGACGTTACACTTCCCGCACCCCATACAACAGTGTTCCAGGTCGCCGCGACCCCCTGGGACATTTCCAGTTAAATCCTTATTGAATTGGTTGCAGGCCTTTGCCTTCGGGCGCGGGAATACTCTGGCCGCTTTTCCTGCTCAGAGCTCCTCCGTCCAGAAAGGCGCGATTGCGTGTTTTTTTTTTTGGGGGGGGGGGTTTGCCTGGGGCCTGTCCCTTCGTGTCAGGTCGCGGGCATGAGAGCATGGGGACCCCAGAGTGGCCTTTACTGAAAGGAGAGGCAGCCTTTCAGTCATCAGGCCACCCCACTGATGACCGAGGTCTGTATTAGAGCTTAACTTCTCAGCACCCTGCTTTGCAAAGGGGTACCAGAGCAGTGACAGCCCCAAATCCCCGCACAGATCTGGTCCTTGCATAGATTGCAGAGCCCCACATGGAGTGAGCCTCTATTGAGTGGTTTCTGCCCAGGAACCAAGGTAGTAGGTAATCTGGCCCTCAGGCTTTGCAGGGTGGCTTTGCTTCACCTCTGCAGGCAGCCCATGGAGAAGCAGTTTCTCTTGGAGGTTTGCCTGAGTGTGTGTCTTTGATGGAGGTCACCAAACTGGAGACAGTCCAGGGGACTCCTAGTCAGGAGCCACTTGCTTTTAGCCTTTCCCTGACTGCATTGGTCAGGAGGCCCTGGACCCATTTTGTAAGCCTGCTATCTAAGGATGGAATGTCTGCCATTGAGATGCATGCTTTTGTGAGTTTCCTTTGCCCCGCCCCTCCCCCACACCCTCTTTGGCTCACATCTCAGTTGTGAACCTTGGAAGCCATTTCCACCTCCTGTTGGTGGCTTCCTTCATTCAGATGATGTGTTTGTGCCCTTGTGCTGTCTTTGTCTCATAAGATTTAATAGATGTTCTCTTTAAACTATATTTAAAACGCGGTCTCCTTTTTACTCTACTGCATGTTCTTAACCATTTCTGCCCATCAAAAACTAGCTTGTGCTCTGATTTGGACTACAAAAGGAACTCCAATCTCAAATATAATTTACGGAGAACATTTATTAATTATTAAAAGAGACAAAGAGAATACAAAGACGCGGACCCATCACCGGATGGAGATCATAGTGCAGTTCAGGGAAACAGTCAAGTCGGGAATCGAATGAAATAAGATTGCAACAGAGGAAACGGTCACACGTTTCTGATTGGTGGAGCATCAGTACAGCATGTTATAAATGGGACTACAGAAGCAGGGGCAGGACTGTAACTGAGCCACCTTCATTGCCAGATAGAGCATTTTACAAGATTGTTCCAAGTCCTTCTGACCCAGGCAGTCAGTGAGACTGAGAAAATCAACCACTGCATCACCTGTCTAGTTTTGGACTATTGTCTATAAGGACACTACTTGCTGTGGTAAAGATGAAACATGTTCTATAAAATGTAAAACACAAAAGCCTAAGGAGCTGTTTCTCTGCTCTCTGTGGTTCTATGAGTCAGAATTCACACAACAGCTCTGACTTTATTGTTCTTCTTTTAAATGTATTTTCTTATTCTATATATGTAAAACCTTTAGAGTTTTGTGTATTTGCAAACCGGAGGCAAAAACAAGAGATATATCACTTCAAACATGGAGCTTGGTAAACAAGAGGAAAACTTTTTAGATTGAAAGAGGCTGAGACAATGGGCTCAAATATAAGAACAATTATGAGGATGGTTTAGGGCAAGCCAGTGTTTCTCCCTGTGGTGATATGGTCACTATGATTTGGAACTAACTTAGTGACACCTAACAACAACCTCTCTTGTACAGGGACTGTGTGTACAATAAGTACTGAAATGTTAGAGTGTTTCTTTTTAAAATAAGCAGTAAAGTAATAATCATTCCAGAATCTTGTTGAAAAAAATATAATCATGGTTTTAATATGTATACCTGCAGTATGAATCAATAGTAAAGGGCAAAATTGAATAAATATAGATTTGTACAAGAAACCTTTTTATTAATGCATGAGAAACTTTAAAAGAAAATTTTATGACTACAGAGAATATGGGGTAAAATTATTTATAAAATACACTCTACAACAGAATATATTATACTAATATTTTAACAATAAAGGAACATATTTGATGATTACATAATATTGGTTTAGGTGAGTGAGTAGATCATACATCAGACCAGTTTATCTTTACATTTGTGGAAATGGGATGGATTGAGTTAGAGAGCGCCTATCCCTGACTTTGAGTTCATATTTCAACTTGATTAAGTGGGATTATTACCAGGGATACAAGAATGTTTCAATATTAGAAAAAATTAATGTAACCAACCACATAAATAGGACAAATAATAAGAACCATATCATATTAATAGATGCGTAAAAGGCATTTGACAATATCTACTACCTATTCCTGATAAAAACCCTCAATAACATAGAAATAGAAAGGAGAGAGCTCAACACATGAAATATATTAAAGGAAACATTCTGTGTAGGACAATTAGTTGACTGTAACTTGGTCGAAATAGACACTTATTCACATAGAAAGGTTTCATAAAAACCTATGTGAACATAAGAACCCACAGATTGGGGGGAAATAAATCTTTAGCAGTGCGGGGAGAGAGAGAGAGCAAGGGAGGAGAAGAAGACAACAGGATAACTGGCATTTTCAGGGATTCCCCATCTTGATGCTCACCTGATCATACACAGGGAGCAGAGCCTGAAGCACAGGGAGCAGAGCCTGAAATCAGTGTCTGAGTTTCAGAGGCGTCCAGGTGAAAAGCAGGAGTGATGTGGTCAGGTGGAGCAGATGGCAGCAGATGCTGTCAAGTGTGTGTCTCTGTGGCCCTAGCTGCTGGAGTGTCTCTTGGGGAAATTCCCACTTGGGAAGCATGCCTTCCACCCATCACTTTTCTTTCAGTTTGTCTTTGTGCCTGGACTTGTGTGGTGTTGGGATTCAAATGCAAACGCTTTTCAAATGCAAGCTGGGCCACCCAAAGTGCTCAGATTTCAGCAGGGCTTCCAGACTAAGAAGAAACTACTAAGAATGAATCCTTTGCCTTGCCAGGCCCTGAGCCTCACCTCCAGGAACCTCCCTCCACGACACCCTCATTACCTCCAGGCCCCGCCCCTTCCCACCGAGACCACCCCACCCCCTCCCCAGGTGATAGTTTCCTGCTGAACCCATTTCCTCTGAGTGAGAAGGATCCAAGAGTGCGGCCCAAGAGCTTCTGTGGGTGAGTTTCTGTGTTTCTGTGCTGATCCCTGGCGCGGAATCCCCTGCAGGCCTGGAGTCCCAGCTGTGTCCGGGTTCCCGTGGACGTTACACTTCCCGCACCCCATACAACAGTGTTCCAGGTCGCCGCGACCCCCTGGGACATTTCCAGTTAAATCCTTATTGAATTGGTTGCAGGCCTTTGCCTTCGGGCGCGGGAATACTCTGGCCGCTTTTCCTGCTCAGAGCTCCTCCGTCCAGAAAGGCGCGATTGCGTGTTTTTTTTTTTGGGGGGGGGGGTTTGCCTGGGGCCTGTCCCTTCGTGTCAGGTCGCGGGCATGAGAGCATGGGGACCCCAGAGTGGCCTTTACTGAAAGGAGAGGCAGCCTTTCAGTCATCAGGCCACCCCACTGATGACCGAGGTCTGTATTAGAGCTTAACTTCTCAGCACCCTGCTTTGCAAAGGGGTACCAGAGCAGTGACAGCCCCAAATCCCCGCACAGATCTGGTCCTTGCATAGATTGCAGAGCCCCACATGGAGTGAGCCTCTATTGAGTGGTTTCTGCCCAGGAACCAAGGTAGTAGGTAATCTGGCCCTCAGGCTTTGCAGGGTGGCTTTGCTTCACCTCTGCAGGCAGCCCATGGAGAAGCAGTTTCTCTGGGAGGTTTGCCTGAGTGTGTGTCCTTGATGGAGGTCACCAAACTGGAGACAGTCCAGGGGACTCCTAGTCAGGAGCCACTTGCTTTTAGCCTTTCCCTGACTGCATTGGTCAGGAGGCCCTGGACCCATTTTGTAAGCCTGCTATCTAAGGATGGAATGTCTGCCATTGAGATGCATGCTTTTGTGAGTTTCCTTTGCCCCGCCCCTCCCCCACACCCTCTTTGGCTCACATCTCAGTTGTGAACCTTGGAAGCCATTTCCACCTCCTGTTGGTGGCTTCCTTCATTCAGATGATGTGTTTGTGCCCTTGTGCTGTCTTTGTCTCATAAGATTTAATAGATGTTCTCTTTAAACTATATTTAAAATGCGGTCTCCTTTTTACTCTACTGCATGTTCTTAACCATTTCTGCCCATCAAAAACTAGCTTGTGCTCTGATTTGGACTACAAAAGGAACTCCAATCTCAAATATAATTTACGGAGAACATTTATTAATTATTAAAAGAGACAAAGAGAATACAAAGACGCGGACCCATCACCGGATGGAGATCATAGTGCAGTTCAGGGAAACAGTCAAGTCGGGAATCGAATGAAATAAGATTGCAACAGAGGAAACGGTCACACGTTTCTGATTGGTGGAGCATCAGTACAGCATGTTATAAATGGGACTACAGAAGCAGGGGCAGGACTGTAACTGAGCCACCTTCATTGCCAGATAGAGCATTTTACAAGATTGTTCCAAGTCCTTCTGACCCAGGCAGTCAGTGAGACTGAGAAAATCAACCACTGCATCACCTGTCTAGTTTTGGACTATTGTCTATAAGGACACTACTTGCTGTGGTAAAGATGAAACATGTTCTATAAAATGTAAAACACAAAAGCCTAAGGAGCTGTTTCTCTGCTCTCTGTGGTTCTATGAGTCAGAATTCACACAACAGCTCTGACTTTATTGTTCTTCTTTTAAATGTATTTTCTTATTCTATATATGTAAAACCTTTAGAGTTTTGTGTATTTGCAAACCGGAGGCAAAAACAAGAGATATATCACTTCAACCATGGAGCTTGGTAAACAAGAGGAAAACTTTTTAGATTGAAAGAGGCTGAGACAATGGGCTCAAATATAAGAACAATTATGAGGATGGTTTAGGGCAAGCCAGTGTTTCTCCCTGTGGTGATATGGTCACTATGATTTGGAACTAACTTAGTGACACCTAACAACAACCTCTCTTGTACAGGGACTGTGTGTACAATAAGTACTGAAATGTTAGAGTGTTTCTTTTTAAAATAAGCAGTAAAGTAATAATCATTCCAGAATCTTGTTGAAAAAAATATAATCATGGTTTTAATATGTATACCTGCAGTATGAATCAATAGTAAAGGGCAAAATTGAATAAATATAGATTTGTACAAGAAACCTTTTTATTAATGCATGAGAAACTTTAAAAGAAAATTTTATGACTACAGAGAATATGGGGTAAAATTATTTATAAAATACACTCTACAACAGAATATATTATACTAATATTTTAACAATAAAGGAACATATTTGATGATTACATAATATTGGTTTAGGTGAGTGAGTAGATCATACATCAGACCAGTTTATCTTTACATTTGTGGAAATGGGATGGATTGAGTTAGAGAGCGCCTATCCCTGACTTTGAGTTCATATTTCAACTTGATTAAGTGGGATTATTACCAGGGATACAAGAATGTTTCAATATTAGAAAAAATTAATGTAACCAACCACATAAATAGGACAAATAATAAGAACCATATCATATTAATAGATGCGTAAAAGGCATTTGACAATATCTACTACCTATTCCTGATAAAAACCCTCAATAACATAGAAATAGAAAGGAGAGAGCTCAACACATGAAATATATTAAAGGAAACATTCTGTGTAGGACAATTAGTTGACTGTAACTTGGTCGAAATAGACACTTATTCACATAGAAAGGTTTCATAAAAACCTATGTGAACATAAGAACCCACAGATTGGGGGGAAATAAATCTTTAGCAGTGCGGGGAGAGAGAGAGAGCAAGGGAGGAGAAGAAGACAACAGGATAACTGGCATTTTCAGGGATTCCCCATCTTGATGCTCACCTGATCATACACAGGGAGCAGAGCCTGAAGCACAGGGAGCAGAGCCTGAAATCAGTGTCTGAGTTTCAGAGGCGTCCAGGTGAAAAGCAGGAGAGATGTGGTCAGGTGGAGCAGATGGCAGCAGATGCTGTCAAGTGTGTGTCTCTGTGGCCCTAGCTGCTGGAGTGTCTCTTGGGGAAATTCCCACTTGGGAAGCATGCCTTCCACCCATCACTTTTCTTTCAGTTTGTCTTTGTGCCTGGACTTGTGTGGTGTTGGGATTCAAATGCAAACGCTTTTCAAATGCAAGCTGGGCCACCCAAAGTGCTCAGATTTCAGCAGGGCTTCCAGACTAAGAAGAAACTACTAAGAATGAATCCTTTGCCTTGCCAGGCCCTGAGCCTCACCTCCAGGAACCTCCCTCCACGACACCCTCATTACCTCCAGGCCCCGCCCCTTCCCACAGAGACCACCCCACCCCCTCCCCAGGTGATAGTTTCCTGCTGAACCCATTTCCTCTGAGTGAGAAGGATCCAAGAGTGCGGCCCAAGAGCTTCTGTGGGTGAGTTTCTGTGTTTCTGTGCTGATCCCTGGCGCGGAATCCCCTGCAGGCCTGGAGTCCCAGCTGTGTCCGGGTTCCCGTGGACGTTACACTTCCCGCACCCCATACAACAGTGTTCCAGGTCGCCGCGACCCCCTGGGACATTTCCAGTTAAATCCTTATTGAATTGGTTGCAGGCCTTTGCCTTCGGGCGCGGGAATACTCTGGCCGCTTTTCCTGCTCAGAGCTCCTCCGTCCAGAAAGGCGCGATTGCGTGTTTTTTTTTTGGGGGGGGGGGGTTTGCCTGGGGCCTGTCCCTTCGTGTCAGGTCGCGGGCATGAGAGCATGGGGACCCCAGAGTGGCCTTTACTGAAAGGAGAGGCAGCCTTTCAGTCATCAGGCCACCCCACTGATGACCGAGGTCTGTATTAGAGCTTAACTTCTCAGCACCCTGCTTTGCAAAGGGGTACCAGAGCAGTGACAGCCCCAAATCCCCGCACAGATCTGGTCCTTGCATAGATTGCAGAGCCCCACATGGAGTGAGCCTCTATTGAGTGGTTTCTGCCCAGGAACCAAGGTAGTAGGTAATCTGGCCCTCAGGCTTTGCAGGGTGGCTTTGCTTCACCTCTGCAGGCAGCCCATGGAGAAGCAGTTTCTCTTGGAGGTTTGCCTGAGTGTGTGTCTTTGATGGAGGTCACCAAACTGGAGACAGTCCAGGGGACTCCTAGTCAGGAGCCACTTGCTTTTAGCCTTTCCCTGACTGCATTGGTCAGGAGGCCCTGGACCCATTTTGTAAGCCTGCTATCTAAGGATGGAATGTCTGCCATTGAGATGCATGCTTTTGTGAGTTTCCTTTGCCCCGCCCCTCCCCCACACCCTCTTTGGCTCACATCTCAGTTGTGAACCTTGGAAGCCATTTCCACCTCCTGTTGGTGGCTTCCTTCATTCAGATGATGTGTTTGTGCCCTTGTGCTGTCTTTGTCTCATAAGATTTAATAGATGTTCTCTTTAAACTATATTTAAAACGCGGTCTCCTTTTTACTCTACTGCATGTTCTTAACCATTTCTGCCCATCAAAAACTAGCTTGTGCTCTGATTTGGACTACAAAAGGAACTCCAATCTCAAATATAATTTACGGAGAACATTTATTAATTATTAAAAGAGACAAAGAGAATACAAAGACGCGGACCCATCACCGGATGGAGATCATAGTGCAGTTCAGGGAAACAGTCAAGTCGGGAATCGAATGAAATAAGATTGCAACAGAGGAAACGGTCACACGTTTCTGATTGGTGGAGCATCAGTACAGCATGTTATAAATGGGACTACAGAAGCAGGGGCAGGACTGTAACTGAGCCACCTTCATTGCCAGATAGAGCATTTTACAAGATTGTTCCAAGTCCTTCTGACCCAGGCAGTCAGTGAGACTGAGAAAATCAACCACTGCATCACCTGTCTAGTTTTGGACTATTGTCTATAAGGACACTACTTGCTGTGGTAAAGATGAAACATGTTCTATAAAATGTAAAACACAAAAGCCTAAGGAGCTGTTTCTCTGCTCTCTGTGGTTCTATGAGTCAGAATTCACACAACAGCTCTGACTTTATTGTTCTTCTTTTAAATGTATTTTCTTATTCTATATATGTAAAACCTTTAGAGTTTTGTGTATTTGCAAACCGGAGGCAAAAACAAGAGATATATCACTTCAACCATGGAGCTTGGTAAACAAGAGGAAAACTTTTTAGATTGAAAGAGGCTGAGACAATGGGCTCAAATATAAGAACAATTATGAGGATGGTTTAGGGCAAGCCAGTGTTTCTCCCTGTGGTGATATGGTCACTATGATTTGGAACTAACTTAGTGACACCTAACAACAACCTCTCTTGTACAGGGACTGTGTGTACAATAAGTACTGAAATGTTAGAGTGTTTCTTTTTAAAATAAGCAGTAAAGTAATAATCATTCCAGAATCTTGTTGAAAAAAATATAATCATGGTTTTAATATGTATACCTGCAGTATGAATCAATAGTAAAGGGCAAAATTGAATAAATATAGATTTGTACAAGAAACCTTTTTATTAATGCATGAGAAACTTTAAAAGAAAATTTTATGACTACAGAGAATATGGGGTAAAATTATTTATAAAATACACTCTACAACAGAATATATTATACTAATATTTTAACAATAAAGGAACATATTTGATGATTACATAATATTGGTTTAGGTGAGTGAGTAGATCATACATCAGACCAGTTTATCTTTACATTTGTGGAAATGGGATGGATTGAGTTAGAGAGCGCCTATCCCTGACTTTGAGTTCATATTTCAACTTGATTAAGTGGGATTATTACCAGGGATACAAGAATGTTTCAATATTAGAAAAAATTAATGTAACCAACCACATAAATAGGACAAATAATAAGAACCATATCATATTAATAGATGCGTAAAAGGCATTTGACAATATCTACTACCTATTCCTGATAAAAACCCTCAATAACATAGAAATAGAAAGGAGAGAGCTCAACACATGAAATATATTAAAGGAAACATTCTGTGTAGGACAATTAGTTGACTGTAACTTGGTCGAAATAGACACTTATTCACATAGAAAGGTTTCATAAAAACCTATGTGAACATAAGAACCCACAGATTGGGGGGAAATAAATCTTTAGCAGTGCGGGGAGAGAGAGAGAGCAAGGGAGGAGAAGAAGACAACAGGATAACTGGCATTTTCAGGGATTCCCCATCTTGATGCTCACCTGATCATACACAGGGAGCAGAGCCTGAAGCACAGGGAGCAGAGCCTGAAATCAGTGTCTGAGTTTCAGAGGCGTCCAGGTGAAAAGCAGGAGTGATGTGGTCAGGTGGAGCAGATGGCAGCAGATGCTGTCAAGTGTGTGTCTCTGTGGCCCTAGCTGCTGGAGTGTCTCTTGGGGAAATTCCCACTTGGGAAGCATGCCTTCCACCCATCACTTTTCTTTCAGTTTGTCTTTGTGCCTGGACTTGTGTGGTGTTGGGATTCAAATGCAAACGCTTTTCAAATGCAAGCTGGGCCACCCAAAGTGCTCAGATTTCAGCAGGGCTTCCAGACTAAGAAGAAACTACTAAGAATGAATCCTTTGCCTTGCCAGGCCCTGAGCCTCACCTCCAGGAACCTCCCTCCACGACACCCTCATTACCTCCAGGCCCCGCCCCTTCCCACCGAGACCACCCCACCCCCTCCCCAGGTGATAGTTTCCTGCTGAACCCATTTCCTCTGAGTGAGAAGGATCCAAGAGTGCGGCCCAAGAGCTTCTGTGGGTGAGTTTCTGTGTTTCTGTGCTGATCCCTGGCGCGGAATCCCCTGCAGGCCTGGAGTCCCAGCTGTGTCCGGGTTCCCGTGGACGTTACACTTCCCGCACCCCATACAACAGTGTTCCAGGTCGCCGCGACCCCCTGGGACATTTCCAGTTAAATCCTTATTGAATTGGTTGCAGGCCTTTGCCTTCGGGCGCGGGAATACTCTGGCCGCTTTTCCTGCTCAGAGCTCCTCCGTCCAGAAAGGCGCGATTGCGTGTTTTTTTTTTTGGGGGGGGGGGTTTGCCTGGGGCCTGTCCCTTCGTGTCAGGTCGCGGGCATGAGAGCATGGGGACCCCAGAGTGGCCTTTACTGAAAGGAGAGGCAGCCTTTCAGTCATCAGGCCACCCCACTGATGACCGAGGTCTGTATTAGAGCTTAACTTCTCAGCACCCTGCTTTGCAAAGGGGTACCAGAGCAGTGACAGCCCCAAATCCCCGCACAGATCTGGTCCTTGCATAGATTGCAGAGCCCCACATGGAGTGAGCCTCTATTGAGTGGTTTCTGCCCAGGAACCAAGGTAGTAGGTAATCTGGCCCTCAGGCTTTGCAGGGTGGCTTTGCTTCACCTCTGCAGGCAGCCCATGGAGAAGCAGTTTCTCTGGGAGGTTTGCCTGAGTGTGTGTCCTTGATGGAGGTCACCAAACTGGAGACAGTCCAGGGGACTCCTAGTCAGGAGCCACTTGCTTTTAGCCTTTCCCTGACTGCATTGGTCAGGAGGCCCTGGACCCATTTTGTAAGCCTGCTATCTAAGGATGGAATGTCTGCCATTGAGATGCATGCTTTTGTGAGTTTCCTTTGCCCCGCCCCTCCCCCACACCCTCTTTGGCTCACATCTCAGTTGTGAACCTTGGAAGCCATTTCCACCTCCTGTTGGTGGCTTCCTTCATTCAGATGATGTGTTTGTGCCCTTGTGCTGTCTTTGTCTCATAAGATTTAATAGATGTTCTCTTTAAACTATATTTAAAATGCGGTCTCCTTTTTACTCTACTGCATGTTCTTAACCATTTCTGCCCATCAAAAACTAGCTTGTGCTCTGATTTGGACTACAAAAGGAACTCCAATCTCAAATATAATTTACGGAGAACATTTATTAATTATTAAAAGAGACAAAGAGAATACAAAGACGCGGACCCATCACCGGATGGAGATCATAGTGCAGTTCAGGGAAACAGTCAAGTCGGGAATCGAATGAAATAAGATTGCAACAGAGGAAACGGTCACACGTTTCTGATTGGTGGAGCATCAGTACAGCATGTTATAAATGGGACTACAGAAGCAGGGGCAGGACTGTAACTGAGCCACCTTCATTGCCAGATAGAGCATTTTACAAGATTGTTCCAAGTCCTTCTGACCCAGGCAGTCAGTGAGACTGAGAAAATCAACCACTGCATCACCTGTCTAGTTTTGGACTATTGTCTATAAGGACACTACTTGCTGTGGTAAAGATGAAACATGTTCTATAAAATGTAAAACACAAAAGCCTAAGGAGCTGTTTCTCTGCTCTCTGTGGTTCTATGAGTCAGAATTCACACAACAGCTCTGACTTTATTGTTCTTCTTTTAAATGTATTTTCTTATTCTATATATGTAAAACCTTTAGAGTTTTGTGTATTTGCAAACCGGAGGCAAAAACAAGAGATATATCACTTCAACCATGGAGCTTGGTAAACAAGAGGAAAACTTTTTAGATTGAAAGAGGCTGAGACAATGGGCTCAAATATAAGAACAATTATGAGGATGGTTTAGGGCAAGCCAGTGTTTCTCCCTGTGGTGATATGGTCACTATGATTTGGAACTAACTTAGTGACACCTAACAACAACCTCTCTTGTACAGGGACTGTGTGTACAATAAGTACTGAAATGTTAGAGTGTTTCTTTTTAAAATAAGCAGTAAAGTAATAATCATTCCAGAATCTTGTTGAAAAAAATATAATCATGGTTTTAATATGTATACCTGCAGTATGAATCAATAGTAAAGGGCAAAATTGAATAAATATAGATTTGTACAAGAAACCTTTTTATTAATGCATGAGAAACTTTAAAAGAAAATTTTATGACTACAGAGAATATGGGGTAAAATTATTTATAAAATACACTCTACAACAGAATATATTATACTAATATTTTAACAATAAAGGAACATATTTGATGATTACATAATATTGGTTTAGGTGAGTGAGTAGATCATACATCAGACCAGTTTATCTTTACATTTGTGGAAATGGGATGGATTGAGTTAGAGAGCGCCTATCCCTGACTTTGAGTTCATATTTCAACTTGATTAAGTGGGATTATTACCAGGGATACAAGAATGTTTCAATATTAGAAAAAATTAATGTAACCAACCACATAAATAGGACAAATAATAAGAACCATATCATATTAATAGATGCGTAAAAGGCATTTGACAATATCTACTACCTATTCCTGATAAAAACCCTCAATAACATAGAAATAGAAAGGAGAGAGCTCAACACATGAAATATATTAAAGGAAACATTCTGTGTAGGACAATTAGTTGACTGTAACTTGGTCGAAATAGACACTTATTCACATAGAAAGGTTTCATAAAAACCTATGTGAACATAAGAACCCACAGATTGGGGGGAAATAAATCTTTAGCAGTGCGGGGAGAGAGAGAGAGCAAGGGAGGAGAAGAAGACAACAGGATAACTGGCATTTTCAGGGATTCCCCATCTTGATGCTCACCTGATCATACACAGGGAGCAGAGCCTGAAGCACAGGGAGCAGAGCCTGAAATCAGTGTCTGAGTTTCAGAGGCGTCCAGGTGAAAAGCAGGAGAGATGTGGTCAGGTGGAGCAGATGGCAGCAGATGCTGTCAAGTGTGTGTCTCTGTGGCCCTAGCTGCTGGAGTGTCTCTTGGGGAAATTCCCACTTGGGAAGCATGCCTTCCACCCATCACTTTTCTTTCAGTTTGTCTTTGTGCCTGGACTTGTGTGGTGTTGGGATTCAAATGCAAACGCTTTTCAAATGCAAGCTGGGCCACCCAAAGTGCTCAGATTTCAGCAGGGCTTCCAGACTAAGAAGAAACTACTAAGAATGAATCCTTTGCCTTGCCAGGCCCTGAGCCTCACCTCCAGGAACCTCCCTCCACGACACCCTCATTACCTCCAGGCCCCGCCCCTTCCCACAGAGACCACCCCACCCCCTCCCCAGGTGATAGTTTCCTGCTGAACCCATTTCCTCTGAGTGAGAAGGATCCAAGAGTGCGGCCCAAGAGCTTCTGTGGGTGAGTTTCTGTGTTTCTGTGCTGATCCCTGGCGCGGAATCCCCTGCAGGCCTGGAGTCCCAGCTGTGTCCGGGTTCCCGTGGACGTTACACTTCCCGCACCCCATACAACAGTGTTCCAGGTCGCCGCGACCCCCTGGGACATTTCCAGTTAAATCCTTATTGAATTGGTTGCAGGCCTTTGCCTTCGGGCGCGGGAATACTCTGGCCGCTTTTCCTGCTCAGAGCTCCTCCGTCCAGAAAGGCGCGATTGCGTGTTTTTTTTTTGGGGGGGGGGGGTTTGCCTGGGGCCTGTCCCTTCGTGTCAGGTCGCGGGCATGAGAGCATGGGGACCCCAGAGTGGCCTTTACTGAAAGGAGAGGCAGCCTTTCAGTCATCAGGCCACCCCACTGATGACCGAGGTCTGTATTAGAGCTTAACTTCTCAGCACCCTGCTTTGCAAAGGGGTACCAGAGCAGTGACAGCCCCAAATCCCCGCACAGATCTGGTCCTTGCATAGATTGCAGAGCCCCACATGGAGTGAGCCTCTATTGAGTGGTTTCTGCCCAGGAACCAAGGTAGTAGGTAATCTGGCCCTCAGGCTTTGCAGGGTGGCTTTGCTTCACCTCTGCAGGCAGCCCATGGAGAAGCAGTTTCTCTTGGAGGTTTGCCTGAGTGTGTGTCTTTGATGGAGGTCACCAAACTGGAGACAGTCCAGGGGACTCCTAGTCAGGAGCCACTTGCTTTTAGCCTTTCCCTGACTGCATTGGTCAGGAGGCCCTGGACCCATTTTGTAAGCCTGCTATCTAAGGATGGAATGTCTGCCATTGAGATGCATGCTTTTGTGAGTTTCCTTTGCCCCGCCCCTCCCCCACACCCTCTTTGGCTCACATCTCAGTTGTGAACCTTGGAAGCCATTTCCACCTCCTGTTGGTGGCTTCCTTCATTCAGATGATGTGTTTGTGCCCTTGTGCTGTCTTTGTCTCATAAGATTTAATAGATGTTCTCTTTAAACTATATTTAAAACGCGGTCTCCTTTTTACTCTACTGCATGTTCTTAACCATTTCTGCCCATCAAAAACTAGCTTGTGCTCTGATTTGGACTACAAAAGGAACTCCAATCTCAAATATAATTTACGGAGAACATTTATTAATTATTAAAAGAGACAAAGAGAATACAAAGACGCGGACCCATCACCGGATGGAGATCATAGTGCAGTTCAGGGAAACAGTCAAGTCGGGAATCGAATGAAATAAGATTGCAACAGAGGAAACGGTCACACGTTTCTGATTGGTGGAGCATCAGTACAGCATGTTATAAATGGGACTACAGAAGCAGGGGCAGGACTGTAACTGAGCCACCTTCATTGCCAGATAGAGCATTTTACAAGATTGTTCCAAGTCCTTCTGACCCAGGCAGTCAGTGAGACTGAGAAAATCAACCACTGCATCACCTGTCTAGTTTTGGACTATTGTCTATAAGGACACTACTTGCTGTGGTAAAGATGAAACATGTTCTATAAAATGTAAAACACAAAAGCCTAAGGAGCTGTTTCTCTGCTCTCTGTGGTTCTATGAGTCAGAATTCACACAACAGCTCTGACTTTATTGTTCTTCTTTTAAATGTATTTTCTTATTCTATATATGTAAAACCTTTAGAGTTTTGTGTATTTGCAAACCGGAGGCAAAAACAAGAGATATATCACTTCAACCATGGAGCTTGGTAAACAAGAGGAAAACTTTTTAGATTGAAAGAGGCTGAGACAATGGGCTCAAATATAAGAACAATTATGAGGATGGTTTAGGGCAAGCCAGTGTTTCTCCCTGTGGTGATATGGTCACTATGATTTGGAACTAACTTAGTGACACCTAACAACAACCTCTCTTGTACAGGGACTGTGTGTACAATAAGTACTGAAATGTTAGAGTGTTTCTTTTTAAAATAAGCAGTAAAGTAATAATCATTCCAGAATCTTGTTGAAAAAAATATAATCATGGTTTTAATATGTATACCTGCAGTATGAATCAATAGTAAAGGGCAAAATTGAATAAATATAGATTTGTACAAGAAACCTTTTTATTAATGCATGAGAAACTTTAAAAGAAAATTTTATGACTACAGAGAATATGGGGTAAAATTATTTATAAAATACACTCTACAACAGAATATATTATACTAATATTTTAACAATAAAGGAACATATTTGATGATTACATAATATTGGTTTAGGTGAGTGAGTAGATCATACATCAGACCAGTTTATCTTTACATTTGTGGAAATGGGATGGATTGAGTTAGAGAGCGCCTATCCCTGACTTTGAGTTCATATTTCAACTTGATTAAGTGGGATTATTACCAGGGATACAAGAATGTTTCAATATTAGAAAAAATTAATGTAACCAACCACATAAATAGGACAAATAATAAGAACCATATCATATTAATAGATGCGTAAAAGGCATTTGACAATATCTACTACCTATTCCTGATAAAAACCCTCAATAACATAGAAATAGAAAGGAGAGAGCTCAACACATGAAATATATTAAAGGAAACATTCTGTGTAGGACAATTAGTTGACTGTAACTTGGTCGAAATAGACACTTATTCACATAGAAAGGTTTCATAAAAACCTATGTGAACATAAGAACCCACAGATTGGGGGGAAATAAATCTTTAGCAGTGCGGGGAGAGAGAGAGAGCAAGGGAGGAGAAGAAGACAACAGGATAACTGGCATTTTCAGGGATTCCCCATCTTGATGCTCACCTGATCATACACAGGGAGCAGAGCCTGAAGCACAGGGAGCAGAGCCTGAAATCAGTGTCTGAGTTTCAGAGGCGTCCAGGTGAAAAGCAGGAGTGATGTGGTCAGGTGGAGCAGATGGCAGCAGATGCTGTCAAGTGTGTGTCTCTGTGGCCCTAGCTGCTGGAGTGTCTCTTGGGGAAATTCCCACTTGGGAAGCATGCCTTCCACCCATCACTTTTCTTTCAGTTTGTCTTTGTGCCTGGACTTGTGTGGTGTTGGGATTCAAATGCAAACGCTTTTCAAATGCAAGCTGGGCCACCCAAAGTGCTCAGATTTCAGCAGGGCTTCCAGACTAAGAAGAAACTACTAAGAATGAATCCTTTGCCTTGCCAGGCCCTGAGCCTCACCTCCAGGAACCTCCCTCCACGACACCCTCATTACCTCCAGGCCCCGCCCCTTCCCACCGAGACCACCCCACCCCCTCCCCAGGTGATAGTTTCCTGCTGAACCCATTTCCTCTGAGTGAGAAGGATCCAAGAGTGCGGCCCAAGAGCTTCTGTGGGTGAGTTTCTGTGTTTCTGTGCTGATCCCTGGCGCGGAATCCCCTGCAGGCCTGGAGTCCCAGCTGTGTCCGGGTTCCCGTGGACGTTACACTTCCCGCACCCCATACAACAGTGTTCCAGGTCGCCGCGACCCCCTGGGACATTTCCAGTTAAATCCTTATTGAATTGGTTGCAGGCCTTTGCCTTCGGGCGCGGGAATACTCTGGCCGCTTTTCCTGCTCAGAGCTCCTCCGTCCAGAAAGGCGCGATTGCGTGTTTTTTTTTTTTGGGGGGGGGGTTTGCCTGGGGCCTGTCCCTTCGTGTCAGGTCGCGGGCATGAGAGCATGGGGACCCCAGAGTGGCCTTTACTGAAAGGAGAGGCAGCCTTTCAGTCATCAGGCCACCCCACTGATGACCGAGGTCTGTATTAGAGCTTAACTTCTCAGCACCCTGCTTTGCAAAGGGGTACCAGAGCAGTGACAGCCCCAAATCCCCGCACAGATCTGGTCCTTGCATAGATTGCAGAGCCCCACATGGAGTGAGCCTCTATTGAGTGGTTTCTGCCCAGGAACCAAGGTAGTAGGTAATCTGGCCCTCAGGCTTTGCAGGGTGGCTTTGCTTCACCTCTGCAGGCAGCCCATGGAGAAGCAGTTTCTCTTGGAGGTTTGCCTGAGTGTGTGTCTTTGATGGAGGTCACCAAACTGGAGACAGTCCAGGGGACTCCTAGTCAGGAGCCACTTGCTTTTAGCCTTTCCCTGACTGCATTGGTCAGGAGGCCCTGGACCCATTTTGTAAGCCTGCTATCTAAGGATGGAATGTCTGCCATTGAGATGCATGCTTTTGTGAGTTTCCTTTGCCCCGCCCCTCCCCCACACCCTCTTTGGCTCACATCTCAGTTGTGAACCTTGGAAGCCATTTCCACCTCCTGTTGGTGGCTTCCTTCATTCAGATGATGTGTTTGTGCCCTTGTGCTGTCTTTGTCTCATAAGATTTAATAGATGTTCTCTTTAAACTATATTTAAAACGCGGTCTCCTTTTTACTCTACTGCATGTTCTTAACCATTTCTGCCCATCAAAAACTAGCTTGTGCTCTGATTTGGACTACAAAAGGAACTCCAATCTCAAATATAATTTACGGAGAACATTTATTAATTATTAAAAGAGACAAAGAGAATACAAAGACGCGGACCCATCACCGGATGGAGATCATAGTGCAGTTCAGGGAAACAGTCAAGTCGGGAATCGAATGAAATAAGATTGCAACAGAGGAAACGGTCACACGTTTCTGATTGGTGGAGCATCAGTACAGCATGTTATAAATGGGACTACAGAAGCAGGGGCAGGACTGTAACTGAGCCACCTTCATTGCCAGATAGAGCATTTTACAAGATTGTTCCAAGTCCTTCTGACCCAGGCAGTCAGTGAGACTGAGAAAATCAACCACTGCATCACCTGTCTAGTTTTGGACTATTGTCTATAAGGACACTACTTGCTGTGGTAAAGATGAAACATGTTCTATAAAATGTAAAACACAAAAGCCTAAGGAGCTGTTTCTCTGCTCTCTGTGGTTCTATGAGTCAGAATTCACACAACAGCTCTGACTTTATTGTTCTTCTTTTAAATGTATTTTCTTATTCTATATATGTAAAACCTTTAGAGTTTTGTGTATTTGCAAACCGGAGGCAAAAACAAGAGATATATCACTTCAAACATGGAGCTTGGTAAACAAGAGGAAAACTTTTTAGATTGAAAGAGGCTGAGACAATGGGCTCAAATATAAGAACAATTATGAGGATGGTTTAGGGCAAGCCAGTGTTTCTCCCTGTGGTGATATGGTCACTATGATTTGGAACTAACTTAGTGACACCTAACAACAACCTCTCTTGTACAGGGACTGTGTGTACAATAAGTACTGAAATGTTAGAGTGTTTCTTTTTAAAATAAGCAGTAAAGTAATAATCATTCCAGAATCTTGTTGAAAAAAATATAATCATGGTTTTAATATGTATACCTGCAGTATGAATCAATAGTAAAGGGCAAAATTGAATAAATATAGATTTGTACAAGAAACCTTTTTATTAATGCATGAGAAACTTTAAAAGAAAATTTTATGACTACAGAGAATATGGGGTAAAATTATTTATAAAATACACTCTACAACAGAATATATTATACTAATATTTTAACAATAAAGGAACATATTTGATGATTACATAATATTGGTTTAGGTGAGTGAGTAGATCATACATCAGACCAGTTTATCTTTACATTTGTGGAAATGGGATGGATTGAGTTAGAGAGCGCCTATCCCTGACTTTGAGTTCATATTTCAACTTGATTAAGTGGGATTATTACCAGGGATACAAGAATGTTTCAATATTAGAAAAAATTAATGTAACCAACCACATAAATAGGACAAATAATAAGAACCATATCATATTAATAGATGCGTAAAAGGCATTTGACAATATCTACTACCTATTCCTGATAAAAACCCTCAATAACATAGAAATAGAAAGGAGAGAGCTCAACACATGAAATATATTAAAGGAAACATTCTGTGTAGGACAATTAGTTGACTGTAACTTGGTCGAAATAGACACTTATTCACATAGAAAGGTTTCATAAAAACCTATGTGAACATAAGAACCCACAGATTGGGGGGAAATAAATCTTTAGCAGTGCGGGGAGAGAGAGAGAGCAAGGGAGGAGAAGAAGACAACAGGATAACTGGCATTTTCAGAGATTCCCCATCTTGATGCTCACCTGATCATACACAGGGAGCAGAGCCTGAAGCACAGGGAGCAGAGCCTGAAATCAGTGTCTGAGTTTCAGAGGCGTCCAGGTGAAAAGCAGGAGTGATGTGGTCAGGTGGAGCAGATGGCAGCAGATGCTGTCAAGTGTGTGTCTCTGTGGCCCTAGCTGCTGGAGTGTCTCTTGGGGAAATTCCCACTTGGGAAGCATGCCTTCCACCCATCACTTTTCTTTCAGTTTGTCTTTGTGCCTGGACTTGTGTGGTGTTGGGATTCAAATGCAAACGCTTTTCAAATGCAAGCTGGGCCACCCAAAGTGCTCAGATTTCAGCAGGGCTTCCAGACTAAGAAGAAACTACTAAGAATGAATCCTTTGCCTTGCCAGGCCCTGAGCCTCACCTCCAGGAACCTCCCTCCACGACACCCTCATTACCTCCAGGCCCCGCCCCTTCCCACCGAGACCACCCCACCCCCTCCCCAGGTGATAGTTTCCTGCTGAACCCATTTCCTCTGAGTGAGAAGGATCCAAGAGTGCGGCCCAAGAGCTTCTGTGGGTGAGTTTCTGTGTTTCTGTGCTGATCCCTGGCGCGGAATCCCCTGCAGGCCTGGAGTCCCAGCTGTGTCCGGGTTCCCGTGGACGTTACACTTCCCGCACCCCATACAACAGTGTTCCAGGTCGCCGCGACCCCCTGGGACATTTCCAGTTAAATCCTTATTGAATTGGTTGCAGGCCTTTGCCTTCGGGCGCGGGAATACTCTGGCCGCTTTTCCTGCTCAGAGCTCCTCCGTCCAGAAAGGCGCGATTGCGTGTTTTTTTTTTTTGGGGGGGGGGGTTTGCCTGGGGCCTGTCCCTTCGTGTCAGGTCGCGGGCATGAGAGCATGGGGACCCCAGAGTGGCCTTTACTGAAAGGAGAGGCAGCCTTTCAGTCATCAGGCCACCCCACTGATGACCGAGGTCTGTATTAGAGCTTAACTTCTCAGCACCCTGCTTTGCAAAGGGGTACCAGAGCAGTGACAGCCCCAAATCCCCGCACAGATCTGGTCCTTGCATAGATTGCAGAGCCCCACATGGAGTGAGCCTCTATTGAGTGGTTTCTGCCCAGGAACCAAGGTAGTAGGTAATCTGGCCCTCAGGCTTTGCAGGGTGGCTTTGCTTCACCTCTGCAGGCAGCCCATGGAGAAGCAGTTTCTCTTGGAGGTTTGCCTGAGTGTGTGTCTTTGATGGAGGTCACCAAACTGGAGACAGTCCAGGGGACTCCTAGTCAGGAGCCACTTGCTTTTAGCCTTTCCCTGACTGCATTGGTCAGGAGGCCCTGGACCCATTTTGTAAGCCTGCTATCTAAGGATGGAATGTCTGCCATTGAGATGCATGCTTTTGTGAGTTTCCTTTGCCCCGCCCCTCCCCCACACCCTCTTTGGCTCACATCTCAGTTGTGAACCTTGGAAGCCATTTCCACCTCCTGTTGGTGGCTTCCTTCATTCAGATGATGTGTTTGTGCCCTTGTGCTGTCTTTGTCTCATAAGATTTAATAGATGTTCTCTTTAAACTATATTTAAAACGCGGTCTCCTTTTTACTCTACTGCATGTTCTTAACCATTTCTGCCCATCAAAAACTAGCTTGTGCTCTGATTTGGACTACAAAAGGAACTCCAATCTCAAATATAATTTACGGAGAACATTTATTAATTATTAAAAGAGACAAAGAGAATACAAAGACGCGGACCCATCACCGGATGGAGATCATAGTGCAGTTCAGGGAAACAGTCAAGTCGGGAATCGAATGAAATAAGATTGCAACAGAGGAAACGGTCACACGTTTCTGATTGGTGGAGCATCAGTACAGCATGTTATAAATGGGACTACAGAAGCAGGGGCAGGACTGTAACTGAGCCACCTTCATTGCCAGATAGAGCATTTTACAAGATTGTTCCAAGTCCTTCTGACCCAGGCAGTCAGTGAGACTGAGAAAATCAACCACTGCATCACCTGTCTAGTTTTGGACTATTGTCTATAAGGACACTACTTGCTGTGGTAAAGATGAAACATGTTCTATAAAATGTAAAACACAAAAGCCTAAGGAGCTGTTTCTCTGCTCTCTGTGGTTCTATGAGTCAGAATTCACACAACAGCTCTGACTTTATTGTTCTTCTTTTAAATGTATTTTCTTATTCTATATATGTAAAACCTTTAGAGTTTTGTGTATTTGCAAACCGGAGGCAAAAACAAGAGATATATCACTTCAACCATGGAGCTTGGTAAACAAGAGGAAAACTTTTTAGATTGAAAGAGGCTGAGACAATGGGCTCAAATATAAGAACAATTATGAGGATGGTTTAGGGCAAGCCAGTGTTTCTCCCTGTGGTGATATGGTCACTATGATTTGGAACTAACTTAGTGACACCTAACAACAACCTCTCTTGTACAGGGACTGTGTGTACAATAAGTACTGAAATGTTAGAGTGTTTCTTTTTAAAATAAGCAGTAAAGTAATAATCATTCCAGAATCTTGTTGAAAAAAATATAATCATGGTTTTAATATGTATACCTGCAGTATGAATCAATAGTAAAGGGCAAAATTGAATAAATATAGATTTGTACAAGAAACCTTTTTATTAATGCATGAGAAACTTTAAAAGAAAATTTTATGACTACAGAGAATATGGGGTAAAATTATTTATAAAATACACTCTACAACAGAATATATTATACTAATATTTTAACAATAAAGGAACATATTTGATGATTACATAATATTGGTTTAGGTGAGTGAGTAGATCATACATCAGACCAGTTTATCTTTACATTTGTGGAAATGGGATGGATTGAGTTAGAGAGCGCCTATCCCTGACTTTGAGTTCATATTTCAACTTGATTAAGTGGGATTATTACCAGGGATACAAGAATGTTTCAATATTAGAAAAAATTAATGTAACCAACCACATAAATAGGACAAATAATAAGAACCATATCATATTAATAGATGCGTAAAAGGCATTTGACAATATCTACTACCTATTCCTGATAAAAACCCTCAATAACATAGAAATAGAAAGGAGAGAGCTCAACACATGAAATATATTAAAGGAAACATTCTGTGTAGGACAATTAGTTGACTGTAACTTGGTCGAAATAGACACTTATTCACATAGAAAGGTTTCATAAAAACCTATGTGAACATAAGAACCCACAGATTGGGGGGAAATAAATCTTTAGCAGTGCGGGGAGAGAGAGAGAGCAAGGGAGGAGAAGAAGACAACAGGATAACTGGCATTTTCAGGGATTCCCCATCTTGATGCTCACCTGATCATACACAGGGAGCAGAGCCTGAAGCACAGGGAGCAGAGCCTGAAATCAGTGTCTGAGTTTCAGAGGCGTCCAGGTGAAAAGCAGGAGAGATGTGGTCAGGTGGAGCAGATGGCAGCAGATGCTGTCAAGTGTGTGTCTCTGTGGCCCTAGCTGCTGGAGTGTCTCTTGGGGAAATTCCCACTTGGGAAGCATGCCTTCCACCCATCACTTTTCTTTCAGTTTGTCTTTGTGCCTGGACTTGTGTGGTGTTGGGATTCAAATGCAAACGCTTTTCAAATGCAAGCTGGGCCACCCAAAGTGCTCAGATTTCAGCAGGGCTTCCAGACTAAGAAGAAACTACTAAGAATGAATCCTTTGCCTTGCCAGGCCCTGAGCCTCACCTCCAGGAACCTCCCTCCACGACACCCTCATTACCTCCAGGCCCCGCCCCTTCCCACCGAGACCACCCCACCCCCTCCCCAGGTGATAGTTTCCTGCTGAACCCATTTCCTCTGAGTGAGAAGGATCCAAGAGTGCGGCCCAAGAGCTTCTGTGGGTGAGTTTCTGTGTTTCTGTGCTGATCCCTGGCGCGGAATCCCCTGCAGGCCTGGAGTCCCAGCTGTGTCCGGGTTCCCGTGGACGTTACACTTCCCGCACCCCATACAACAGTGTTCCAGGTCGCCGCGACCCCCTGGGACATTTCCAGTTAAATCCTTATTGAATTGGTTGCAGGCCTTTGCCTTCGGGCGCGGGAATACTCTGGCCGCTTTTCCTGCTCAGAGCTCCTCCGTCCAGAAAGGCGCGATTGCGTGTTTTTTTTTGGGGGGGGGGGGGGTTTGCCTGGGGCCTGTCCCTTCGTGTCAGGTCGCGGGCATGAGAGCATGGGGACCCCAGAGTGGCCTTTACTGAAAGGAGAGGCAGCCTTTCAGTCATCAGGCCACCCCACTGATGACCGAGGTCTGTATTAGAGCTTAACTTCTCAGCACCCTGCTTTGCAAAGGGGTACCAGAGCAGTGACAGCCCCAAATCCCCGCACAGATCTGGTCCTTGCATAGATTGCAGAGCCCCACATGGAGTGAGCCTCTATTGAGTGGTTTCTGCCCAGGAACCAAGGTAGTAGGTAATCTGGCCCTCAGGCTTTGCAGGGTGGCTTTGCTTCACCTCTGCAGGCAGCCCATGGAGAAGCAGTTTCTCTTGGAGGTTTGCCTGAGTGTGTGTCTTTGATGGAGGTCACCAAACTGGAGACAGTCCAGGGGACTCCTAGTCAGGAGCCACTTGCTTTTAGCCTTTCCCTGACTGCATTGGTCAGGAGGCCCTGGACCCATTTTGTAAGCCTGCTATCTAAGGATGGAATGTCTGCCATTGAGATGCATGCTTTTGTGAGTTTCCTTTGCCCCGCCCCTCCCCCACACCCTCTTTGGCTCACATCTCAGTTGTGAACCTTGGAAGCCATTTCCACCTCCTGTTGGTGGCTTCCTTCATTCAGATGATGTGTTTGTGCCCTTGTGCTGTCTTTGTCTCATAAGATTTAATAGATGTTCTCTTTAAACTATATTTAAAACGCGGTCTCCTTTTTACTCTACTGCATGTTCTTAACCATTTCTGCCCATCAAAAACTAGCTTGTGCTCTGATTTGGACTACAAAAGGAACTCCAATCTCAAATATAATTTACGGAGAACATTTATTAATTATTAAAAGAGACAAAGAGAATACAAAGACGCGGACCCATCACCGGATGGAGATCATAGTGCAGTTCAGGGAAACAGTCAAGTCGGGAATCGAATGAAATAAGATTGCAACAGAGGAAACGGTCACACGTTTCTGATTGGTGGAGCATCAGTACAGCATGTTATAAATGGGACTACAGAAGCAGGGGCAGGACTGTAACTGAGCCACCTTCATTGCCAGATAGAGCATTTTACAAGATTGTTCCAAGTCCTTCTGACCCAGGCAGTCAGTGAGACTGAGAAAATCAACCACTGCATCACCTGTCTAGTTTTGGACTATTGTCTATAAGGACACTACTTGCTGTGGTAAAGATGAAACATGTTCTATAAAATGTAAAACACAAAAGCCTAAGGAGCTGTTTCTCTGCTCTCTGTGGTTCTATGAGTCAGAATTCACACAACAGCTCTGACTTTATTGTTCTTCTTTTAAATGTATTTTCTTATTCTATATATGTAAAACCTTTAGAGTTTTGTGTATTTGCAAACCGGAGGCAAAAACAAGAGATATATCACTTCAACCATGGAGCTTGGTAAACAAGAGGAAAACTTTTTAGATTGAAAGAGGCTGAGACAATGGGCTCAAATATAAGAACAATTATGAGGATGGTTTAGGGCAAGCCAGTGTTTCTCCCTGTGGTGATATGGTCACTATGATTTGGAACTAACTTAGTGACACCTAACAACAACCTCTCTTGTACAGGGACTGTGTGTACAATAAGTACTGAAATGTTAGAGTGTTTCTTTTTAAAATAAGCAGTAAAGTAATAATCATTCCAGAATCTTGTTGAAAAAAATATAATCATGGTTTTAATATGTATACCTGCAGTATGAATCAATAGTAAAGGGCAAAATTGAATAAATATAGATTTGTACAAGAAACCTTTTTATTAATGCATGAGAAACTTTAAAAGAAAATTTTATGACTACAGAGAATATGGGGTAAAATTATTTATAAAATACACTCTACAACAGAATATATTATACTAATATTTTAACAATAAAGGAACATATTTGATGATTACATAATATTGGTTTAGGTGAGTGAGTAGATCATACATCAGACCAGTTTATCTTTACATTTGTGGAAATGGGATGGATTGAGTTAGAGAGCGCCTATCCCTGACTTTGAGTTCATATTTCAACTTGATTAAGTGGGATTATTACCAGGGATACAAGAATGTTTCAATATTAGAAAAAATTAATGTAACCAACCACATAAATAGGACAAATAATAAGAACCATATCATATTAATAGATGCGTAAAAGGCATTTGACAATATCTACTACCTATTCCTGATAAAAACCCTCAATAACATAGAAATAGAAAGGAGAGAGCTCAACACATGAAATATATTAAAGGAAACATTCTGTGTAGGACAATTAGTTGACTGTAACTTGGTCGAAATAGACACTTATTCACATAGAAAGGTTTCATAAAAACCTATGTGAACATAAGAACCCACAGATTGGGGGGAAATAAATCTTTAGCAGTGCGGGGAGAGAGAGAGAGCAAGGGAGGAGAAGAAGACAACAGGATAACTGGCATTTTCAGGGATTCCCCATCTTGATGCTCACCTGATCATACACAGGGAGCAGAGCCTGAAGCACAGGGAGCAGAGCCTGAAATCAGTGTCTGAGTTTCAGAGGCGTCCAGGTGAAAAGCAGGAGAGATGTGGTCAGGTGGAGCAGATGGCAGCAGATGCTGTCAAGTGTGTGTCTCTGTGGCCCTAGCTGCTGGAGTGTCTCTTGGGGAAATTCCCACTTGGGAAGCATGCCTTCCACCCATCACTTTTCTTTCAGTTTGTCTTTGTGCCTGGACTTGTGTGGTGTTGGGATTCAAATGCAAACGCTTTTCAAATGCAAGCTGGGCCACCCAAAGTGCTCAGATTTCAGCAGGGCTTCCAGACTAAGAAGAAACTACTAAGAATGAATCCTTTGCCTTGCCAGGCCCTGAGCCTCACCTCCAGGAACCTCCCTCCACGACACCCTCATTACCTCCAGGCCCCGCCCCTTCCCACAGAGACCACCCCACCCCCTCCCCAGGTGATAGTTTCCTGCTGAACCCATTTCCTCTGAGTGAGAAGGATCCAAGAGTGCGGCCCAAGAGCTTCTGTGGGTGAGTTTCTGTGTTTCTGTGCTGATCCCTGGCGCGGAATCCCCTGCAGGCCTGGAGTCCCAGCTGTGTCCGGGTTCCCGTGGACGTTACACTTCCCGCACCCCATACAACAGTGTTCCAGGTCGCCGCGACCCCCTGGGACATTTCCAGTTAAATCCTTATTGAATTGGTTGCAGGCCTTTGCCTTCGGGCGCGGGAATACTCTGGCCGCTTTTCCTGCTCAGAGCTCCTCCGTCCAGAAAGGCGCGATTGCGTGTCTTTTTTTTTTTTTGGGGGGGGGGGGTTTGCCTGGGGCCTGTCCCTTCGTGTCAGGTCGCGGGCATGAGAGCATGGGGACCCCAGAGTGGCCTTTACTGAAAGGAGAGGCAGCCTTTCAGTCATCAGGCCACCCCACTGATGACCGAGGTCTGTATTAGAGCTTAACTTCTCAGCACCCTGCTTTGCAAAGGGGTACCAGAGCAGTGACAGCCCCAAATCCCCGCACAGATCTGGTCCTTGCATAGATTGCAGAGCCCCACATGGAGTGAGCCTCTATTGAGTGGTTTCTGCCCAGGAACCAAGGTAGTAGGTAATCCGGCCCTCAGGCTTTGCAGGGTGGCTTTGCTTCACCTCTGCAGGCAGCCCATGGAGAAGCAGTTTCTCTTGGAGGTTTGCCTGAGTGTGTGTCTTTGATGGAGGTCACCAAACTGGAGACAGTCCAGGGGACTCCTAGTCAGGAGCCACTTGCTTTTAGCCTTTCCCTGACTGCATTGGTCAGGAGGCCCTGGACCCATTTTGTAAGCCTGCTATCTAAGGATGGAATGTCTGCCATTGAGATGCATGCTTTTGTGAGTTTCCTTTGCCCCGCCCCTCCCCCACACCCTCTTTGGCTCACATCTCAGTTGTGAACCTTGGAAGCCATTTCCACCTCCTGTTGGTGGCTTCCTTCATTCAGATGATGTGTTTGTGCCCTTGTGCTGTCTTTGTCTCATAAGATTTAATAGATGTTCTCTTTAAACTATATTTAAAACGCGGTCTCCTTTTTACTCTACTGCATGTTCTTAACCATTTCTGCCCATCAAAAACTAGCTTGTGCTCTGATTTGGACTACAAAAGGAACTCCAATCTCAAATATAATTTACGGAGAACATTTATTAATTATTAAAAGAGACAAAGAGAATACAAAGACGCGGACCCATCACCGGATGGAGATCATAGTGCAGTTCAGGGAAACAGTCAAGTCGGGAATCGAATGAAATAAGATTGCAACAGAGGAAACGGTCACACGTTTCTGATTGGTGGAGCATCAGTACAGCATGTTATAAATGGGACTACAGAAGCAGGGGCAGGACTGTAACTGAGCCACCTTCATTGCCAGATAGAGCATTTTACAAGATTGTTCCAAGTCCTTCTGACCCAGGCAGTCAGGCCTCAACTGCTAAGGCATGGCTCCTGACTATAGGACCCTCTGCATTACCTGGAGATCAGTGAATGGTATTCACCTTCCCACTTCCTCTGTCCCTGGGCCAATTTAATCTATTTCCTTGCTTGATGATCAGAAAGAATTCAATGGAGGCTTAATCTACAGCCATCTATGCTATAGCGCTTTACTCACTGGAGTGCTAAGACTTTAATCTCTAATACAGCTCCTTAGATTTGTGTCTGCGGATGCTGGACTTTTCCACTTGGAGTGTGAAGAGCCCCAGGGGGGGGGATGTTTCCCCTATAAGCCTCATCTCAGAGATTGGTTGCATTGATGGCTCATCTCTCTTTAAACTGCCACTTTCCCCCCTGCCGCCCACCCTCTTATGATCCTTCTTGGCTCTTAGAGCTTGCTGGCCCAGATTTAATATCCACTCATATTTTTAATAGGGAGTTTTGGTTTCCTTTTACATCCTTTTGATTTGCAGGACCCAGCAATTATTTTACTTACTTATTTTCAAGTCATTTTATGTATTAATGTGGAGAAATAATAGGTCTTCCCCTGTAGTGTTTCAGTTTTGAAAATCCACAGGGCAGTTCTACTCTGTTCTCGGGGGTCACTGTGAGTCAGAATTGATGTAAGTTAGTGGCACATGTGGTCAAGGTCAGCACTTTTTGGTAATTTCAGTTATATTATTTTCACAGTGACATAGATTGAAATCCATCATTTATCCTACTGGATACAGAAAGCGTTTGAAATATCCTGATGTTTATTAATTAACCAGATGAATTTAGCTTCTATATTTTCCAGCTTATGCTTGAGTTGGTCCCCATCCTCCCCAACCCCCTCTCCCCACATGATTTATTTTGAAATCATTAATAGTGGACATACATCCACATCCTAATGGCTGCATACTGTGACTGAACGACCCTAAGTCTCATTTGCTAACCTGCTGACACTCGCCTCTATATTTCCATTGCTTAAGCTTGCTATTTTTGCATTGGTCCCCGGACCCACCAGATTCAAAATGTTAGTGGGCTGCTGCCCATGCCCATGTTGGATATCAGCAGGAAGTTCCCTAGCTGCTCCACCCCCCTTAGTCAGCGTGTACAGTTGTGATCGGAGGAGAAAAGTATTCCCGCCCGTTCGTGGTTTCTTGCTGTATAAACCAGAGTTCAAGTAGTGCGCTTGGGGCCCGATGGATTGAGCGCCAGCTGTTTCCTGGCGGCCAGCTCCAGTGAAGCTTTGCATTTGATCCTTTTCCCTGTGGCCCTGATTAATCTTTTGATTTACTTTTTTTTCATATGTTAGCTCTTCAATTTGTTTGCATTTGCTGTTCAAGAACTGAGTCCTACTAATAGCTCCTCCTTTTAAAATTTGTGTCATGATTATTTCTAATAGAAGGCAACCACCAGATATATAACTGTTATATATAGTAAGATAGCATGTTATTTAAAATAAGATACCATTTTCTCTGTGCCCCACTGCATGGTAATGCTTGAATGTTCTAGCCTTTTATCCACGCGTTCTTGATAAGAGGCTTGTTTTGTCCACTGCGCTACAGTGGATTCTGTGAGTGATGTCACAGCACCTTCCACTCCTCCTTGGGGTTTCTAGGCTATAATCGTGCGTTACCAGATGGCCACTTCATGGAGCTGCCAGTCCTTTAACCACTGGAGCAGTGGGGCTTCTTCACGTACTAATTTAGATGGGCCACACTGACATGTTATTCATTGCAGACATGGTGATTCTTAATGGGAATTATATTTGTTTTTGATTTAGTCATAATTTCAATGTAATATCCATGTGTGTACATAGACAAGAATATGTGATCATGTTCAATTTCCCCTTTGGTTAGGTGTCATGGAGTTAGTTCCATCTCATGGCTATGTCATGTGTTATAGAGCAGAACTGTTCCATAGTTTTTCTAGAGCATCATGTTTGTGGAAGCAGATCTCCTGTTCTTCCACAGTAATGCGGGCTGTTTACCCCCATCAAGTCTCAGGGGAACAGTCTAGTGCAAGCTGTTTGTGCCACCTAGAAACTTTGTCCCACCCCCCAAAACAAACTCACTGCCACACAGTCAATTCTGACTCATAGTGTTCCTCCATAGGTATCTGATAACAAAATCTATACAGAAGCAACCAGCCTCATTTTCCTTTTGCAGATGTGCTGGTGAGGTTGAACTGCCAGTCTGCAGAGTAGCAAATGATACCAGAATTCATTTTTCCCCCAAAGGAATGAACCAAATCAAGCATCTGCCATCAAACCCACACCAACTCCTGGAGACTCCATGTGAGTCAGAGTGCAGGGATGTTGCCGAGGGGTTTCAGTGACTGGTTTCTCAAGTGCATCACCCAGGCTTTCTTCCCTGGAGACTGAGTAGACACAAACTTCGAGCCTTTCCATGAACACCTATCCATGGTAACCATTATCATGCTCAGGGACATAAAAAACTAAGCAAGACACACATGTGTGTATGTACACACATGCCAGAACCTATGAAACCTGGCAATCTATCAAAGAAGTAAAATTCAAAACTACAAGGAGATTGAGTTTCTAACTATAACATGAAAAACCACACAGTTGAATTTGTAAAATTTGCAGGACCCAGAAAAATAAAGTCATTCTGTAAATTTTCAGCTCTCAAGTTTTTATGTGTATCGTACATATATACGGTAATCTAACTGGTCTCTTTACCATAGATAGAGAATAAAATTAATATCAGCTTTAATAGATCTTTAAGAGAGATGCTATATGTAAATAGCTTAGTATTCTTTCTGAATTATCATGGAAGATGAACAGGGATCCTAAATACTTTTAAGATGTACAATATTTGAGGAATTAAAACAGATTTATGACATTATTCTATTTAGCATAATTTTGCACTGTTTAGCATAATCTATTAGGAAAAGATATGCAGTAGCTTCCAAATGGAAAAATTCCATTATTTTTATTCCATTTTCCAATGGCCTTTTTCAAAAACCCCTTGTGCATTCATGGCATGAAGGATTGGCTACCAATGAGCTCCTTGTATCTCAATTAAGTAATACTTGTTAAATATCAATCATTTTGCCTACCATTGGGTTCCATATGGTGACCGTATGTGGTTTCAGAGTAAAACTATGCTCCGTAAGATTTTCATTGGCTAACTTCAGAAGTTGTTGATTTCTTCTAAGGTTGCCTTCAGTCTCTAATCATTTGTTTGGTAGCTGAGCACTCTGTTGCTCACACTACTCAGGGACTCCATTTAGGGACCTGCATCTTGAAGTGTGAGTGCTTACAGGCAGAGCCCTGTGTAGCCTGATGTGTCAGGAATTAGCTTCCCTTACAAATTGGTGGGCCTTTCTGGAGCTGCTTTTCTTTTTCTGTAGGTCTTTCATGAGTTCCTGTAATGATACTTTATTGTATGTGGGACACGTGAACAAAGGAGTCCTTTTGTCCAGTGGGTTAAATATTGGGCTGCTGACTGCAAGGGCAGCTGTGCACACTCACCAGAAATGTGCAGAGAAGATGAGTCTGCCTGCTCCACTAAAGATGTGCAGGCGTGGGAGTCCTACAGGGAGTTCTGCTCTGTGATAGCTCTGCTGTGAGTTGGACCAGATGTGGTGGCAGGGAGTTATGTGCGGACAATGCCAACCCTTGTTCTTGACCCCTTATTAGCTATTTGAGGCTAAATGCAATTTGATTCACATTTTTTGTGGACTCTTGTGAAGTGCAAAAAATAAAATATTTTTTGTTGACAGTTTTGGGAACTGATATATTAGTGGAGGAGAGTTTTTTGGAACATGCTATTTTTTTTAATCATTTACGTTGGGCTCAGACAACTCTTATCACTATCCATACATCCATCCACTGTGTCCGATGTCTCCCTTCACCCACTTTTCTGTTGTTCATCCCCCATTTGTCTTTAGTGATCTTATAGGGAAAGTGAGCACACAATGGTATGAAATTTTGGAACATGCTACTTTTTTATTGATTTCAATCTTTTTGCATTTCTTCATTGAAATCCCAACGACACACCTTTCTGACTTCCTTTATCCTTATAAAAATGTATTTGTTCAACCTGGGCTTTGACTATCCTTAAAACATAGCAAGTACATTTCTTCCTAATACCCTGTGGTCTGGTATTTTCTCCTCTAGGAACAAACTCTTTTGGACTACCCATTAGTTAATCCCATCACATCCTTCAAATCACTGTTTTCAATGAATGCAATTGATTAGACTACTAAGGGCAGATAAGGAAAACCACTTGTAAACAAAAGGGCCCCATAGGCAGGTACACAGAATGATTTCACAATGAAATCAGCTGAGAGAGTACCTGTTTTCACCGCCCCTCTGTATTGAGGACAGATGTTTGCTCTGGGTCCTAACTAGAGTAATTAATTAGAGGCATTTAAAAGGATGCTTTTCTTGTTGTTAGTTACCATCTAGTTTTCTCCAATTTATTACAACACTGTGCACCCATGGTGATGTAGTGTGCTATGCGTTGGGTTGGTACCCACATGTTCAGCCATTCAAAACCGCTCACTGGTCCACAGTAGAAGATGAGGCTTTCTACTCCCTTAAAGAGTTGCAGTTTCAGAAACGCACAGGCCCTGTTCTACTCTGCTCTGTGGGGTTGCTTTGAGTCAGAATTGACTCAATGACAGTAATTTTTAAAAAAAATGTACACCAGAAAGAAAAACATGCCCTGTGACCTCCGTACTCTGACTTCAACATGGTCAGCTTTTATCTCTGAGACTGGAATGGTGACTTAGAGCTCTTCACATATTGGTCATAAACCTGAACGTCCTCATTTGCATTTCTTTAAACTATTGCCTCTTTTGTTTTACTTTCTTGCTGGTGCTTCTTCATGCTCCACTTATTTTCCAGTGTGGGAAGTTCCATGAATGCTTATTGCTAACGAGCTTTTCATTTAGTGGCTGACCATGGAGCTTCCCTCTCCGGCCCCTGAAGACCTAGGTGCTCTTTGACTCCTTAGCCTGTATGTTTGAGAAACGGAAATCGAACTGAGCATTTGCAAATTCATCACAGAACCTTCCCATGTTGTTAGAATTTCCTTATCATGCCAGGGTTCTCTGGCTAGTGTTTCCTAAAGTGATCATTTTATTTCTCCCTACACTAGCTCACGAAATGTAAATATGTATGTGTTAATGCTTAGGCTCCACCTCTGTTGCATTTCTCATACGAGTTATTATCATTTGGCCTTGTGCTTTTGTTCTTGTTATTTACTGTGGAGTGTTTTCAACTCATAGCCACCTCATGTGTCCAGGGTTGAACTGTTGGTTTTGGAATGGTGTGCCCTCTCAGAACACATTGGTCTGGTTTTGTTCTGATTTGCTCAATGGTTTTTTATTTGCTCAATCAATCTAATAATTTCTTATATGCAAGAGCCAGTTGTACGGCCCTGAGGTAAGCAGTATTGTCTGAGGGTCCTGGCTTTTCCAGGACAATGCGTTCCAGTTATCTGAATTGAATAGATTGTTTTCTTCGTCTCCTCTTTGTACTACACAGAAGATCCAGATCATCTCTGTAACTGATGACTGACAGAATAAAAAGCTCTGGGCATATGAACAGAAATGTAATTGCCAGGCATTTAGTTGTACACACATGGACCTGCATGCTGACCTGGTTCAACAAGTTTTCATTTGAGCAATACTGAAATTGTGAGTAATGTTGGTGACTTCACCTCTATCCCATTGGGAGCAACATCTGCTTAAAAGTGAGTGACAAGAGGACTAAATGAGCCAATGTGGCCAAATCTTTTTGGAAATTGCCTCAGAATCGTGGTTGCTGAATAAATGCAGTGTTTTATCATGAACATGTTGTGTGAAAGAGGCCCTAGTGGTTCACTGGTTTAATCGATGCCGCTGGCCAGACCCTCTGTGGCTCCAGCATTCCAGGCCCATCAAGGGAGGCCAAGGAGGCTGCGTGGGCCCGTGAAGATTTACAGACTTGGAAACACTAGCGAGCAGTTCCACTCCCTGTTTTATGGTCAAAATGAGTTAAAATGTACTTGACCGCAGTCCATTTGGTTTTGGTTCATCATGAAGGAATGGGAAGGCTTTAAAACCCGGCACCCGATGCACTGCTGTGGATGAGATTTTGAAAGGCTTATTGGATCGACACTAGGTTACACTGTTGTAGCAGAATTGTGGAGTGACCGTGACAGCTCATGCGACTTTATGCCATAGCTAGTTGGCCATGCTGTGAAATCTTAGCATAAAGTGCAACCTTTTCTATGTTGTTGTTAGGTGGCTTCGTGTCCATTCCAGCCCCTAAAGCCCTCTATGTAACAGCGCGACACACTGCCCTGTCCGGCACCATCCTCACATGTTCCCACGTTGGAGCCATTGCGACAGCCCCTGTGTCGATCCATGTTGGCGAAGGCCTTTCTCTTCTTTGCCTCTCTCTCCCTCACCAAGCACCATGTCCTTCTCCAGGGACTGGTCCCTCCTGAAAAGATGCGGGAACAAAAGTATGACAAGTCATGGAGGCCAGTCCCACAGCTGAGAGAATGCTAGTGGTCATCATGTTCAGCTAGTCGGCCTTCCATGATCTGCAAATGTGAAAAAAATCTTTAAAAATCTAAAATGTGAAAAACACCTCAAAGCCTGGTATGTAAGTCCTAGTATCCTAACAGTTTAACATTGAAATGCACTGAAGTTCAGTCAACTTATAAGAAAATTGGAACCTAAGTACATTTTCCCAATCAGCAAAAAGGACATGCTATTATGATACTGAATATATTGTGCTCTTTTGTCAGTATATCCTATGAGCTTAGTGTGTATTGATGTGCGTATCCAGTATTTTTTGAGGGGAGCAGTCCATAATAATTACATGACAGTAGCTTTGTCTCAGTGGGAAAATTTTCAAGATATCTGCATATATTCTTTTTTTAATCATTATATTACAACTCATCACAATCCATACATCAATTGTGTAAAGCACATTTGCACATTCATTTCCATTATCAATCTCAATGCATTTGCACTTCACTTAAGCCCCTGGCATCAGCTCCTCATTTTTGCCCCTCCCTCCCCACTACCCCCTCCCTTATGAACCCTTGATAACTTATAAATTATTATTTTGTCATATCTTATACTGTCCAAAATGTCCCTTCACCCACTTTTCTGTTGTCAATCCCCCAGGGAGGAGGTTATATGTAGATCCTTGTAATCAGTTCGCTCTTTCCACCCCACCCTCCCTCCATCCTCCTGGTATCGCCACTCTCACCACTGGACCTGAATGGATCATCCACCTTGGATTCTTTGTTTCCATGTTCCTATCTGTACCAGTGTACAGAGGGTATCTATATTCTATTGTTACCTTTCACTCTTGCCCGGTTTCCCTTTTCAATAGCTTGTCCTATCTCATTGAAAATACAAAATACACAAGCGTGCAACTGCAGAGTGACTGGAAAGTAGGCGAGAAACATAGACACTCTATAGAAAATTTCATAATTCCCCAAATAATCATCTCTATCACCAGGTAATACGTCAGCTCTTGATCACGTAGAATTCTCCAAGAAGATACCATGACTCCAGGGCTTTGGGTCCCTACTTTGTTAGTTCATACCAGCAGCTCTCCAATGGCTAAGGAGGGGCGACAGGGAGAAGCACAAATTCTGCAGTGTTTCCTAGTTGTCATCTTCCTTTCACCCTGTGCTTCCTGTTCTGATAAATATTTTAATTTCAATCCTCCCTCCAATGGAAGAGAGGATATGAATTTGGAATCGAGGCTTTTATTTTTGATCATTCATCTGATTTATGTGTTCTGACTGTTCTCTATTCTGAAACAGCTAGATAGAAATAAGGCTGCAGTTGGTCACAGACAAACTGTACAGAGATAAACTCATTATGCTAGAAGCATGCAGTCCTTGGGATAACATGTAATTAGTGAGGGAGTGTGTCTAGTGCAGTGTTTCTCAACCTTCCTAATGCTGCAACCCTTTAATACAGTTCCTCATGTGTGCTCACCCCCCAACCAAAAAATTATTTTCATTACTGTAATTTTGCTACTGTTATGAACGGGAGAACCCTTTGAGAGGGTTGTTCAACCCCCAAAGGAGTTGCAACGCACAGGTTCAGAACAGCTGATCTAGTGGGTGAAGTGGGTTAGCTAAACCCTGATGGAAATCCTTAGAGCAAGACCCCTGTGTCTAATGCCCATGTGAAGTCTCTGTTTCCCCAGGACTGTCTTCTTCATCCTTTCACATAGTGGAATGCATGGTACCTTGCCAAGTCAGAATATACGGGATGTTTTAGGACACTGTGGCTGTTGAGGAGGTGGCTCTGAATTTCTCCGAGGAAGAATGGGCATTGCTGGACCTTTCTGAGAGGGAACTATAGAGACACGGGATGATGGAAACTTTTAGAAACCTGGCCTCAGTAGGTATGAATATTTTCATTAAAAACGGAAAGATGTGTACGTGCGTGTGTATATGTATATTTGTGTATGTTTCATACTCAGTGATGCTATTGCAGTATGTGAGCTGAGTAATGGGAATACTTTGTTATATAAACAAGTGTAGTACTTTCCTCTCAGGAGCATGATGTCATGTTTCCCCATGCATATAAGGCTCTTAGTGTTATACTGATTTCTTATAGCAAGTGTGACTATGAGTCTACCAAGTTTCCTTACGTGTTATAAATGTGAGTGTTGACCTTTGGTGCAGAGAGGCTATGTGTGCATTGTGCCTTGTAAGAGCTCTGTGTTTTTTCAAGGTTAACATGATAGCTTTATCTATTTATTATCTATTTATCCATTGTGTGTCAAGCACAGTTGTACATGTGTTACCTCATCATCCTCAAAACATTTGCTTTCTACTTGAGCCCTTGGTATCAGCTCCTCAATTTCCCCCCTCCCTGCTCACTGCCTCTCCATCATGAACCCTTGATAATTTATAAATTATTATTTTTTCATCCTTACACTGTCCGATGTCTCCCTTCACCCACTTTTCTGTTGTCCATCCCCCAGGGAGGGGGTTTTATGTAGATCCTTGTAATGGGTCCCCCCTTTCTGCCCCACCTTCCTTTCACCCTCATGATAGCACCACTCTCACCACTGGTCCTGAAGGCATCTTCTGTCCCAGATTCCCTATGTTTCAGGTTCCTATCTGTACCAGTGTGCATCCTCTGGTCTAGCTGGATTTGTAAGAGAATTAGGTTCATGATAGTGGAGGGGAGGAGGAGCATTTAGGAAGTAGAGGAAAGTTGTATTTTCATTGTTTCTACACTGTACCCTGACTGGCTCGTCTCTTCCCTATGATCCTTCTGTAAGGGGCTGTCCAGTTGCTGACAGACGGGCTTTGGATCCCCAATCTTCACTCCCCTTCATTCACAATATGCCCGATACTGATCCCATCGACACCTTGTAATCAATCCATAGGTTGTGTGCTTTTTCCATGTGGGCTTTCTTGCTTCTAAGCTAGATGGCCACTTGTTTACCTTCAACCCTTTAAGATCCCATATGCTATATCTTTTGGTAGCTGGGCTCCATCAGTTTTCTTCACATTTTCTTTGCACACAGTTGTCTTCAGCTATCATCTTAGGAAGGTGAGCATCGTGGAATGCCAGGTAATAGAACAAAGTGTTCTTGCATTGAGGGAGCACTTGCATGGAGGCCCAATGTCCATCTGATACCGTAATACTAAACCTATTAATATATGCACCTAGATCTATTTCCCCACCCTAATATAAATATATTTACATATGCACATGCTTGTATTTAGACTTCTGTAAATGCTCTTTGTCTCCTAGTTCTTTCCTCTATTTCCTTTTACTTTCCTCTTGTCCCACTATCATGCTCTGTCTGTAGTTCAGTAATTTCAGGGTTTCAGTAATTCTTCTCAGTTACATTGCCTTGATCAATCCCTACCAGGCATCTTACACCCTCCTTGCCACTTATTTTGTGTCAGGGGAAAGGCCAGACCCTAACACATCACAGCGGGTCGGTTGGTGCAATTGTACAGTGATAGTAAATAAAGATTATAGTAAAGTCATAGGGAGCATGAGAGATAGAAGAGAGATTGAAATAATGGAGTCAGACACATTTCATAGTTGCATGTTCACCTCAGCCTCACTTGGTGGTCCACATGGGGAGAGAAATATTTATTGCTAACCAAGGCTTTTATATCATCTGGGGATGTGCAGGCCCCCTAATTACAGGTGAAGAAATCCATCACAGGAAAGTGTTGTGCTATAGGTAATATAGTAATGGGAGTGGGCTGCTGTAGGGGTTCATATGCTGTTGGAAGAGGAGGGAGTAAGGGTGTGCATGTGACAAGATGGGCGGACCCGAGATTCAGCATGGCAGCCTAACTTTGGATGTCACTGAGCAGGTTTGACCTGTTCTCTGGTTCACTGTAGAAATCATTATCAGTAAGGTGTACTGTAAACCCACCTTGCAGGGTCTAAATTGAAGCCTTTAGGGGGAAGTATCCCATTGTCCTTAACAGCAGGGATGGGCCCTATATGTGGTGGGACTAGACAGTCCTCTGACAGCTGATTGCCTTCAGGGAGGTAACTTGACAATTATTTACCATTAATTGTGAGCAGTGTCCTAAGTCTAACATATATTTGGGGGAGATGACTTGGAGAAATCTTTCTGTTTCCCACTATTTTGGATCACTTATTGATTGTTCCCTTTTCCCTGGGTTGGTTAACACCACTTTCTTTCCCCCACCTCCCCTTCTCCCATGTCATGCTCCCCGCCCCAACCATGGGTCCTGTTGCTTTCTCCTCCAGATTGTTTATCTGGCCTATATTATCTAGTTAGAAGTGCAGATATAATATGCACACACACACACACATACACACACACACAAGCACACATACACACAAAAGAGCAAAACAAAATGACAAAAGAAAACAAAACAACAGCAACAAGAAAAAAAGGGGAAAAAGAGAAAAGCCTGTAAAAAGTTAGAGGTCTGTATGTTGACCTTTAGGAGTGCTTTTCTGTGGAGTCTGATGGGGTGCCACGCCCTGGCCCCCGAGTCTAATTTTGGTACTCTTGGGACTTCCTTGCTCTACTTCCCTTGCTGTTCTGTTGCACAACACCCTTAGTGTTTTGCCTGGGTGTGGTGGGGTCAGATCGGATGCAGTTCCCAAACTGTCTCCAGTGTTGTCCCCTATAGGGCTATAGGTCAGTGAGGGATGTCATGACTCATAGTCGGGGCAGCCATAGTGCTTCTTTTTGCATGGGCTGCTCAGAGCAGGCATATTGTCCTCAAAGCTTGGTGGGCCAGGATGTGTGCTCCACTCTCTCTTCCTCCCCCTTCATTTTCTCCCGTGTGCTCTGATCAGACATGTCCCTTTCCCTGAGCTGTAGCTTCAGTGTTGTCCTCTGAAGTAAATTCTTCTGGGGGAAGGGGCAGCTGTCCTCTTAGTTGGGATTCGGGATGGCCCCTCTGATATTTTTGTTATAAATAGATTTTCATCCACCAAAATTCCACAGACCTAGAGGAGCATAGGACTGGCTCAGTGTCAGGGAATTGTTGATTATCTTTTCACACTTTCCTTGTGATGTGTTTTTCTCCAAGAGCAGCATGTCAGGTACACCTTTTCGCCCTCATATGACACTAATGTGATGGGGATCTGCCTTAGGCTGGGTTCTCTAGAAAAATAAAACTATAGACACTGACATATGCATAAGAGAGAGCTTTTCATCAAGAGAACATCCCAGCCCAGTCCAACTGAAGCCCATGGGTCCAATGCTACCTAGAGCATCCATGGCTCAGTGTGTTCAAGTCCCCAAACTTCAGTTTTTGGGTGAGCATCAATCCTATCTGTTGTCCAGCTTGATATATGTGTGTGTATCACATACATATATGTGTGTGTATCACATACATATATGTGTGTCTATATAGTCACTCTAATATTATATGTGCACACGAATGCCTTGGTTTAGTTTATTAATTCATCAGTATATGAGGACCTTCAACACTACAGAAAACTACAGGACTCTAAATTCATGCTTTCATCACAGAATGGGTGGAAACAAATTCCCTGTTTCAGGGTTTTAATCTGAATACATTTGTACTTCCTTTTCTGTAAGTTAAATGCTATAATTTTGATCATGCTGTATTTCTTTTTTTATTAAATCACTTTATTGGGTCTTGTAGAACTCTTATCATAATCCACACCTCCATCCATTGTGTCAAGCACATTAGTACATTTGTTGGCATACTCATTTTCAAAGCATTTTCTTTCTACTTGAGCCCTTGCTGTCAGCTTCTCATTTTTATTCCCCCCTCCTCATGAACCCTTGATAATTTGTAAAGTATTATTTGTTCATCTCTTATACTGCCCTATGTCTTCCTTCACCCACTTTTCTGTTGTCTATCCCCCTGGGGAGGGAGTTATACGTAGATCATTGTGATAGGTTCTCTCTTTCTCCCCCCACCTTCCCCTTCCACTTCTGATTAACAATTAATAGTTAGGGAGTTAAGTACCAAGAGTTATTTCAGCGTGTTTAAATGTAGCCTACAATGTTTTAGCATTTATTAGCTATTCATGGCATATCGTGAATATTTTATGGATGTGATAATTAAATTATGATTAAAGGAATTTTTATGTCTTTTTGGAAGCCTCTTCCTTAAAAAAAAGTGAACCTGGTAGCTCTAGTTAGAACATACAGTCAATTTTTAATATCACTGGTAAAAGTGGACATTTATGGTTGTCCTTTTTCTGACGTGGAGTGATGTTTTTTCACGTATGACTTTTTCTTTTTAGGAATGTATATTAGCATATTAACATTTTGAACTATATTTGTTTTATGTTAGATTTGTAGAGTTATTTTTCCTTAGCATGAAAAGTCTTTGACTTTGTTTAGTAAGTTTTGTGTCTATTTAGATTATTAATTCTTTTTTACATTAATTGGTATATATTACAGTGCTCATTTTCTTATATTAAATCAACTCTAGGATAGATTCTACTTAATTATCATGTGTAATTATTTTCATGTGTTTTCTGACTCTATTCCCAATGTTTTCAAGAACTTTTTCATGTAGATCCATTATCAATATTGCTCTACAGTTTTCTTGAAGTATCATTATCTGACCTTGTTTACAGGTTATTACTGGTCTCATAGAAAATATTAGTAAGGTTACTCTGACAATCATTGTTATGTTTCACCCAATAACGTGAATTTAGACAAAAAGAATAAAGCGTCTATTCATATTGCGTGAATACTCTCCTGTCTAGCTGCCAGAATCTTCATCTTTAATCTGTCTTACAGTTAGCCTTGAAGTTTCTCATGGAATTGAATTGTGATTCAGTTGATTGTAAACTTTCTGAACATCCTGAAACCCACTCGACTCTCATAGATCACTTGCTCTGGCTGGATCCTCTAGAGTGATAAATGATTTACACCCCTCTTGACGGGACAAATCGTCACTCACACCTGAGACTATGGATGGGACATCCTTGAACCCAAGCCAATAAGCCCACTACTACAGTGTGTGTTGTTTGCCATCAGTCAGCATTACCTAGAAAGCTTGGAATCCAGAATTTAGGTCAAGATGACAAAATGGTTTGATCAGTCATCTCTTTTCTGGATACATCTTGCATTTTTAAGCATCTTCCCTCACCTTGGCTCTTACCACGACCCCTTGCCATTCCATGACTGTAAGCTGCAGTCTTTCCCAAAGGCTTTAAAATCGGACATCTGTAAACACAAGAGCTTAAGAGAGTAGCAAATAAGGATTCCCCTGGCTTGTTTTCTTGTTTAGAATATCTCTATCTTGGCCAAGGTACCTCTAGGATGTGCTATTGGTGTCGCTCTGTCTCTTGTTGTCCACCTGTACAAAAACTTTCTCTAGTTACTACACTATTGTGCATAAATGGCCACCCAACCATAGGGATTTCTTCACACAATAGATATTGTAAAGAATACCCAGGATGCAAGGGGATTGGAGTAGGTTTTACTTAATGAGAAGCTCAGCCTGAGTTGGAGTGGCAGATATGAGCGTGATTCAGCTTGATCACTTTCACCAGATTTGTCAAGGGTTTTGGTCTGAGGTTCCGTTATGGGCTTTTAAAGAACATTCTTCATAAAATATTCCGTTCTTCAGTTAGATTGCTGGTGAAAAGAAGATATTTACCTTCAATGGAGCTTGAGAAATTTGAGGCCTTAAGTACTTCCACTTTGTGGATCCAAAGTTGATCATGATATTTGGGAAATTAGTAAAATTGCTCTGCAAAGATAGAGTGGACCCTTGTTTAATGCAAACCCTCAGCTTTGAGCAGGATTTTGATCCCAGGTGGTGGGGGTGGTCACTATTTAGCGCAAGAAGTACAGGCCAAGAAAGTGATATGCCTTTTTCAACATTGCCTCCTCTTCTGTTTCAGAACAAAGATTTGCCACAGAGAAATACAGTCCAGTCTAGGGAGCTAGAAATCTGGTACTAGTGTCTTGCACATTGAAGCATGACAAGGAAGGACTTCAACTTCTGACTGGGTCGTGAACCAAATCCATTCACCTGACTCCAAGCAGGGTGAGCATCCCTGGGGTTCCTGGGGTCAGCACTGGGCAGAGGAGTTTGAGGGGAAGCAGGAGGGATCTGAGCTTTCTGGGGTCTGAACCCAGGAAACACCAGTGTACAAGAACCCAGGCTGCCCCATTGGTCGGGGTCCGAGCAATTTGCGCATCTCCCGGAATGATAGAATTTGCTGATAATGTAACCATGTATAATTGTATTAGAACTTAAATTGTGAGCACTCCAGTTTGCAAAAGGCGGGTGGCATAGTGGTTACAGATTGGACTGCTAACTGCAAGGTCAGCAGTTCAGAATTACAAGTCACCCCTGAGGAGAAAAACAAGGTTTCCAATCTTGGTAAGAGTTATAGTCTCCGAAATCCACAAGGGGCCATTCCACCTCCCTTTAAAGGGTCACTGTAACCAGAATCCACTCTGTGGCACTGAGTTGGGTTTAAGGTTTGCATTGCTGATGACAGTGACAACTCTGTCCATTTGCTGCCTCCCCAGTTTGATTAAGCCTCCATTGAATTCCTTTTGATAATTAGCCAAGAATGTAGATCATCTTACCCTTGCGGAAAATGCCTTACAAAATAGATTGCCTGCACTCCTCTCCATCCATCCCCCTCCAAGGGCCTGCCTAGATGTATCCTTGATGGAGCTCACCTAAGCGAGGACAGCACAGGGGCCATTGTTATGAGTCTGACCTTGATTGCCTCAGTTTGAAGGCCCTGGACCAATCTTTTAAGTCTTTCTGTCTAATAATGTGCCACGCCACAAGGGAAAGATGGGGCTTTCTATTCCTATAAAGAGATACATCCTCAGTAACTCACAGGGGAATTCTACCCTGTCCTATAGGGTTGTTATGAGTCAGCATTGACTCAATGGCAGTGAGTGAGTGCCCTGGCAAGTAAGCCTTGGGTATCTACATTGACTCTCAGTTTCTGGTTAGCGTTTCACCACTTCACCCCATGAACTTGAACTGCAGTGGATGAGGGTTGGGAGCTCTGGCTCTGGGGCTGCTTGCTTGAATTTTCACATCATGGCCCTGCCCCTGATGGGACCTTTGCCATTTGGGCAAATGAGCACAAGCCCGAGTTTCCTTTTCTGCAGTATAGGCTGAGGAAGGAGATGTCTCCTCTCTTGTGTGCTAACTGACTTTTACCAGTTAGTGTGAATTAGATCTTTCAAAGAGGAAGATCAGGGAGAAGGGGGAAGGATGAAGCAACATGGATAGAGGTGAAGGCAGTGTGAGGGGTCAGAGAGAGATGAAAGGACCATCATGTCACCTTTGACTACTCTTAGTGAGGCTGGCTTGGAGTGCAGGAGACGGGGAGAGTGAGGACACGGGCTAAAGGCAGTGCTCATTCATTACTTCCGGGCAGAGTTCAGCCTTTGGCATGTTTGTTGGATGCTGGCGCTGTGTTCATCCAATGAAACTTCAAACTTCTGTCCTCTCATTAACCCTTTGTCTCCCCTTTGTTCACGATTTAAAACTTCTATTCTCGGGTTCTCTTTAGAGCCCCAGGAAATCAGAAGTCACAAGTCACTTCTGTTTACAGAGAGGCCCCCAGTATGCAAAGGCAGGAGGGTGTGTTAACAGCACACCAGTCTAGTGGCTGGTCACGCCTATGCAGTACATTCTCCATCCCTTAGCTCAACGAAAGGAAAATCACCAAAGAAAAAAAATTTTCTTTTTCATGGATAATTACTTTTTCAGTTCCCTCCCCCACCCATACTCTGTGTGAATTACAATAGAACACGCACACACACACATACACACAATTTTCTGCCAGAATGTGTTACTCCAGGACATTCTACCCTCCTCCCTCACTGCCTCCTACCCTTTTTTCTCCTATCTACTTTCTTCCCATGACACCCAATGGACAGGTAGGGGAATTCAAAATAGACCCCAGTCTCAAATGTAGTTTAAAGCTCACTCACGCACTGCTATTGTGCCAGTTCTGACTCATAGTTACAGGATACAACTGTCCTTGTGGATTTCTGAAACAACAATTCTTTGTGGGAGTTGAAAGCTGCCCTTTCTACAGGAATGCAGCAGGTGCGTTTGAACTGCCAACCCTGCAGTTAGCAGGCCAATGTGAAGGGATTTTGCCACTTTGCCACCAAGGATCCTAAAGGTAGCATGAGGAGAACATTTATTAAATCTTCCATGGTACACAGGCAAGGGGGAGACCTGAACCACAGCTCTCGGGATTCTTGGTGCCTCGCAGTGGACAGTTCCAGCCACATCGGATCCAGGCTTCCCAAGATTTGCAGAGCCACCAGCATAGTCTTTGCTCCTCTCCAGGATTCACAATTGCTTCCTGGTTGCTCAGGTATGTAGGAGTTTAGTGGTTCTCTATTGCAATCATCCCATTTTGCAAAGAAGATGCTGATGCCCAGACCGGGGAGAAGATTATCTGAGGCCACTGAGAAGGACACCATCACCTCAAGTCCTTCTGACCCCCCACAAGTTTCTGCCAACAGCACTGAGCCCTGGGTTACCTACTCAGTCTTTTGAAGCCTTAGCCAGCTGATGCAGCTGCCAGTTGGATTGATCAGGGTATGTGACCCAGAGCTCCTTAGAACGCGCCCCGCCCCCAAATGCAAATTTACTGCCATAGAGTTGATACTGATTCATAATGACCCTATAAGACAGGGTAGAACTTCCCCTGTAGGTTTCTGAGACTAACTTTCAGCCTTTCTCCTGAGAAGTGGCTGGTTGTGTGGTGGTTTAGACCTTGCAGTTAGCAGCCTTTTAGCATGAGAGGTAGGGTCTCATTTCTGTTCTGATTATGCTCCATTCTCTGAGATGCCAGTGCCCAGGCTCCCACCCCTGCAGGTAGCAGTGAGATTTTTCTCACTAAACTGCGCTGGATGGGAAACTTGGGGCAAGTAGTGCATCGCAGCCAAGGAAGATCTCATTGACAATGCAGAACTTGAATAAGGCAGGAAGACACAGGAGTGGCCATCTGGCGGTGGGGAAAGTGTTCCAGGTAGGAGACAGTCAGTGCAAAAGGCCTTGTGATTGGGTTCTCCAAACTTCTTCCTGGAACAGCAAGGAGACCAATGTGAGTGGGGCATGACACTCTGTAGTAAGGAAAGATGATCACTGTGTGGGCCTCCTGTATGATTGAGAAGCCAAGGGGAATTTTTAAACCCTAAGCCAGATCAATGCTCAAGGAAGCATTAGTCAAGACATCAAATGACACGCTGCATTGGCTAAATGTGCTACAACAGATCTTTTAAAAAGACTGAAGATCAAGGATGTTACTTTGAGGACACTGCCTGATCTTGTGCCAAATCTTGCCATGGTTGTTAGGTTGGAGTCCATTGTTGCAGCCATGGTGTCAGCTCATCTCCTTGATGGTCAGTCTCTTTTCTTGTGGACCTTCAGTTTTACCGAGCATGATGTCCCTTTCCATGGACTGGTCTTTCCTGATAAAATGTAGTAGCTACCAGATTGGATGTCATGCCTTTAGAACAGTGGTTTTCAACCTTCCTAATGTTGTGACACTTTCATATAGTTCCTCATGTGTGGTGCTACCCCCAACTATAAAATTATTTTTGTTGCTACTTCATAACTATAATATGGCTACTGTGATGAATCGGATGACCCCTGTGAAAGCATTGTTCGACCCCCCCCCCCCATGGGGGTCGCGACTCACAGGTTGAGAATCACTGCTCTGGAACATTTTCATCATAGAAGAGAGTTCGGTTGCACAGCTCTGAGTTAGAGGGTGAGACGGGTTATTTGACATTCATTTGCTGATGTGTTTGCGAACCCAGTGGAAACACTCAGGAATGAGCATCTTCTTTAGCCATTTTCCTGGATCATTCAAATGCCATCTCCCCTGTGAATGCCTCACTCCATCCTTGGCTTTCCATACTTGCCATATGAAAATGGGATAATATTCAATACTTAGCATTATATATAACCCAGTATTTGGTAGTCTGCCTCAAACAGATGCGAGTCTCTCTCTTTTTCTACTAATATTTAATTTTGATATGTGAAAACATACAAAGCAAAATCTGTTCCATTCCAACCCTTTCTGGACACAATGTTCAGTGACATTGGTCACACTCTTCATATTGAATTAACATTCTTGTTCTTTCTATTCAAGGTGTTTCCTTTCTTTTTACTTAATCTCCCTGCCACAACCCTCTCACACATATTTTGAATTATCTGTAACCCATTTAGTTTTGTGCTGATTTTTTAAAGACTGCAATACTCAAGGATGCAATCCTTTAAGAGCTAAATTGTTATTTAGTTTAAAGATGACTTCAGGGGACAGTTTCAATTCAAGGTTTGAAGAGTAACTCAGGGTCATAGTCTCTGGGACTCTTCCAGTTAAGTAAGTCTAGATAATTAAAGAATTTTAAATTACATTCCACAAGGTTCTCCCTTTCTATCAGCATCCTTAGGAATCATGGTGCTATGGTGCCTGCTAACCTCAAAGTCAGTAATTGAAACCACAAGCCACTCTGCAGGGGAAAGCAAAGGCTTTCTGTTTCCTTAAAGAATAGCAAGCGAGGAAACCACAGGGAGTGTTCTATACTGAGTCAAAATTGACTCCATGGCAGTGAGTTTATGTTGTTATCGAAAAAAGAACACATTTTAATGGGGGCTCTGACAGATAATATAACAATCCATAAATCAATTAGATCAAGCGAGTTTGTACATATGCTGCCACCATCATTTTCTAAACACTATCATTCTATTCAACCCCTTTGATATCAGCTCCTGTTTTTTCCCTCTTTCCTCAACCCTCACACCCTTACTAAATTATATATAAATTAATATCTTTATACACACCGTCTTCTGTGTCCCTCTACCCATATTTCTGTTATTCGGCCCCTAGGCTGTGTGTGTGTGTGTGTGTGTGTTCTAAATCCATCATTGTTATCAGTTCCCTTTCCCTCCCCTTCCCTACACAGCCACCCTGTGCCCTCATGGTATCTGAGTCAGTTCGAGTTAACTAGAGAAGCACATTCATAAACACTCATGTGTCTTAAAAAAGCTTTATATAGAAGAATAATTGTATATTAAGAAAACATCCCAGCCCAGTCCAGACCACGTCCATAAGTACGAAATTAACCCATATATCCGATAACAGTGTGTAAGTTTTTTCAGACTTATGCAACACATGCAATGACACCAAGTGCTGGAAGATCACAGGGCAGTCGGTGGAATGTCTTATGGACCCAGTGGAGGTGGAAAGTGGCATGGGTCTCCACATGACTCCTCGCCGTTCAAGGCTCTGGCTGCCGTCAATGTAGATCCATGTATCTTGTCAGCAGGAATATCAAGTTATGGGTGTCTCTCACCCCCAGGAAAGAATACAGGAGTTGCCAGAATCCTCAAGAGAAGGCCATGCCCACATTGAGACCTCACTGGCTATGGCCTGAGTGACAGTCTGGACTCCACCCCTATGCAAAATGATGGGAGATTAAAAAGCTACCACAGTATCGCTACTCCCATTACTTTTCCTGAGGATTTTATCTGTCCTGGATTCTGTGCGTGTTGCTATTTTTTTTAATGATTTTTCTTTCTGCATCCATCTGTGGTGTCCCTGATCTGAATGCCCTGATGCAGTATCTGTGAGTCTCCTGTGAGCAGGGACTGTGTTCTCTACATCTGGGTCTTCTTAAAGCTTTGCAAAAAGTTGTCATTTGAATAACACTCAATAAATATTTGTTGAAGGAATGGCATTGCAGGTGACAGTCAGTACCTATTCTCCCATCAGTTATATGGTTGGCGGTCTTTTTACCTCTCAGACATATTCCTGAATCATTACAATGTGAGGGTCTGAGTCTGGTTATATTATTGGGACATGTAGTCAAAAGACAAAATATGTTTGCCTAAAGCACCTTTTGAGTATGATGTTTCAATAAAATAAATTGGACAGATCCTGGCAGCAGACATGTTTCAGCCACTCACAAGCTATGTGGCTTTGAGTAGTGTACCCTAAGCTCTGAATTCAAGGTAAGTAGTTTCAATGGTCAATATGCATGTGAGAGCTGGACAGTGAGTAAGGAAAACTGAAGAAGAATCAATGCATGTGAATGATGTGCAAACAATACCAAAAGTCGTCTGGGCTGTCAGAAGAACAAGCAAATCCCTCTTGGAGGAAGCACGGCCAGAATGCCCCTTAGAAGTGAGGATGGCAAGTCTTCATCTCACATCCATTGGACATGCTATCAGGAGAGACTGGTTCTTAAGAAAGGACATAATGCTTGTTAAAGTACAGGGGCAAAAGAGGGAAGAAGACACTTGATAAGATGGATGTCCACAGTGGCTACAGCAATGGGCTCAACATGGACCAACGACTGTGGTGATGACACAAGAGCAGGCAGGGTTTCATTCCGTTGTACAGTTCCGGTCTCTGGTACAAAGGAAAATAAGTTGCCCTATCCTGTGGGGTCAAGGCTATTGTGCCTGCTGTGTATTTTGTCCTAAGGACTTGCAGTGTTGTTCTTTATACAGTGTTGTTGTTATTAGCTGCTTTTCGGTCCATTTTGACTCATAGCGACCCCCATGCATTTCAGAGTAGAACTGCTCCATAGGGTTTTTAAGGCTGTGACCTTTTGGAAGCAGATATTCAGGCCTACCTTCCTTAGGCACCTCTTGGATTCTGGGTGGGATTTAACTGCCGACTTCCTGGGTGCTAGTCAAACACTACCCAGGGAGTCCTCCCACTGAATAGTGTGAGTGTATTCCCACCTAGGGTGCTCCTCTTCCAGTACTTGTTTGGACGGTATTCTCTTTTGATCCATAGGGTTCCATGGACTCATTTTCAGTAGTACATCATCAGGTCTTTCTTCCCAGTGTGTCCTAGCTTGGATGCTCTGGTGAAGCGTGTCCAGAGTGGCTTGCTCTGGTTATAATCTTAGCTGGTGACACTGCTTACAGCAATCACAGCTATAGACAAATGACAACATGATGACAAACTGACAGATGGGTGGCAGCCTAGGGAAGGAATGATCAACACAACACAACACAGCCTGAGTGGAAATTGAGCTACGGAGTCTCTGAGAGTCCAGGCTCTTCGTCCTGGCACAACCTGGGGCAGGGCCTGGAGCCAGGAACTGTGGCTGCTGGGGTGAGGACCCCCAGCTTCCCCACTTGGCATTCCCTCCCCAAACAGAGCTGGCAGCCTGTGGGAATTGTCTTTCCGCTTGCACATGATGGCACTGACGAGCATAACGCAACCCTGCTGGTGGTTAATGACATCTTGAGGCCGCTGCCCACCTTTGGTTGAGGGAATTTGCCAATGTTCGGAAGTTGTTGGGCTCTAACGAAATGCAACCCCTGCAAGCAAGCATTGAGTCAGTGCATGAGGTGTGGGGCACTCTGACATCCCCGTGTGACCATGAAAAGCAGGCTGCGGAGCAGTGGTGGCTGCTGAGGCTCCTTTCTCCTGGCAATACTGGTGTGCTGAAATGGCGGGCTGATTTGCCATGGAAAGCAGGGTTTCATGGGAACTTGAGGATTAAGAATCCACATGCCTGCAATCAATATTGTATGTTCATCGTATAATTTACTTTGAAAGGGAGACGACACAGTTCTCCGAATTTTTGGGTGAAGTAAACCACTTTTCCAAAGGAGTAAGTGGATTTCTGTGTTTATAAATCATGCCCACCACTTGGGAGTGCAGAGGAGGATATGGGAGGATGGTAAAGAAGAGCAGCAGGAGAAGACCTGAAGACCTCATGTTTCCTCAGGGTCAGGGTCAGGGGAAACCAATGTCCCTGGAACACCACTGTCTCTCTGGAATGGTATTAGCACAGCTTGTTATTTGCATACTGTACTGAGTTCATTCTGACTCGAAGCGCCCCTATAGGGAAGAATAAACATGCCCCAATGAGTCTCTGAGTCTATAATTCTTTACTCAAATAGAAAGCCTCATCTTTTTTCCATGGAGGAACTGGTGGATTCAGAACTGCTGACCTCGTGGTTAGCAGGCCAACACCGAACCTACTATACCACCAGGACATTTCTGTTTAGCCTAGAGACTTTCAAATGGATAGAACAAGACCCATCCCAACCCTGTTCACTGCTATCAACCCCCCTTTCTGTGAAGTCCCCACTACGTTCTGTGAAGTTCACCACTTTCTCCGTGTGTGTGTGTGTGTGTGTGAGAGAGAGAGAGAGAGAGTTATAAAAATAGGAACTTTGACCCCTTTTTAGAACTCTTGCAATTCCAGGGCTTGTTCAACAAAGAACGAATCCCCAGTGTCTTCAACCTGAATTGTCCCATGTGGTAATACACATTGGGGTTCCAGACACACTGAGCTAATGAGTGAGTGGACACTACTGTGCTATCTAAACAAAACCTGTGTGACAGGGCTGCACCTGCCTTACTTAATTGAATAACCAGGACCGTTTTCTAAAATAGGTAATATCAACTTAATCTCCCTGCCATCGAGTCACTGCTGATGCATAGCGACCTTGTAGGACAGGGGAGAATTGCCCCCATGAGTTTCTGAGCCTGTAACTCTTGACAGGAGTAGAAAGCCTCATCTTTCCCTCACTGATTGCTGCTGTTTTCGAACTGCTGAGTTTAAGGTTAGGGACACAATGTGTAACCCACTACACCACCAGGAGATGCTTGTGTCAACTTTCTATATAAGAAAATGAAGTGTCGTCAGGTTCGATGCCATCTTCATGGTCACTGCTGTATGTGAGTCCAAAGTTGTGGGCCAATACATCTCAAGGAGAATCGCCTGCATATCCAATGACACATCCCCGCACAAAACCCGATTTCCTTTTCTACTGATCAGCCTTGCTTAATGACTTGGCCAAAGTGATCAAGCATAAATCCTCCCAGCCTCCCTTGCCAGGCACAGTGTGGTTTCCGAGAGCAGTGTTTCTTCTACAATGGGAGTGCTCATGCTTTTGCCACACTGGGCAGATTCTATGAATATTTTGACTTTTTTTTAAACTTATTTGATCATAGAGCATGTTTCCCTTTTCCCTTTGTATGAGATGACAAAATTTCACTCACTTCCTAGTCATCCAAGGAAAGAGTAAACTTCCCTGCCCTGCCAGCAAAGGGCTTGGCCAATAGAATAAAAGTGGAAGGAGTTGTGTGCCACTCTCGATCAGAGGTTTTAAGAGAAATGGTCCTTTTGTTGCTTACCTATCCTTCAAGAGGAAGGAACCCTGGTAATATAGTGGTTATGTGTTGGGCTCTTAACCTCATGAGTCACATGCAAGTCTTTCAATTTCAAAGCCTGATTGTTCCCCTGCACAAAGCTAACAGAGATAAGCAACAACTGCTTGTAGGCTGGAAAGATTGCCCAAACATAGTGTACTTAGGGGATTTCTTACTGCCAGGAGAAATACAGGCGATGTGGCAGGTGACGGTCCTAGTATCTCTCAGCTGCCAATCAGAGGCAGGTTCTGAGCCTTCAGTCAGGGCCACTGGAGGAAGTGGCTCATGGTGCTGCTGCCATAGTCCATCCCAGGTCAAGCCCTCTGAGGTGCTGGGTAACAGAGTTTTGGATTGGCACTCAGTGAGGGCTACTTCAAAGCTCCTTCCTTTCTTAAACTTGCTCCTGCAACCACATTCTTTCTGAAGGTCCTTGTCAGTAAGCCGAAATCCCAACCAATTTGCTAAGTCAGGACAAAATGCAAAATTGATGCTACCAAGAGACATTAAACCACCTACAACCTTTTAGACCATGTCAACAGATCATCTGTAGCCTCAACTGCAGAAACATTTCACTAAATCCTCTCTGTTTCTCCACAAAGATTAGGAATGCCCTTCTATCTTTTAAAAACAGATATTGGTCTGGCACCACTTCGGTTCCAGCTGAGGTAATGGATTCACCTGAGCTAAGCTCTAATGAGGATCACTTAATCTTCATTCAAGATATATGTCATGAGGACTGTAGATCATGCAGGGACTGCACAATCCCTCTGTGTCGGCAGCGGCTGCATCACGGCCTGGCCCATTGGGAAGAGAGATGGACCCATGGCAATTATAAGGCAAGATGCTGAGGGTGCTGGGGTGGTCTAGGGATACCGGAAAGGAACTATTGGGCATGGAGGCAATTATGAAGGGTTCTTTTTTCCCATGGACCAAACCCATGCCAGTTGCCATGAAGTTAACTCTGATTCATAGGGACTCCTTTGGGCCAGAGTAGAACGACATTCTGTTGTTTTTTTCTATAACTGATTTTGTTGTTGTTGTTTGAAATGCAGCACCAGGCCTTTCTTCAGAGACACTTCTGGCTGAGCTTGAAGCTCCAACCTATGAGTTAGTAGCCCAGTATGTTAACCAACTGCACTACCCAGGGACTCCTCCATGTGGCTAAAGAATGACTTAAGGACAGACCAAAACCAAAACCAAATCCACTGCCATGGGGTTGACCTCATATATGGCACAATAGACTGGCTCTGCGGATTTTCAGAACTGCACATCTTTACTGGAGCAGAAAACCCTCATCTTTCTCCCAAGGAGTAGCTGGTGGGTTTGAACCATTAACTTTGCCATTAGCAGCAGCCCCACTCTTAACCCATTATACCACCAAGATTGGTTCAATTTGGAAAAATAGTATGTGATCACCTATCTATGAAGGGAAACCCCTCTCATAGAGTGCACTTACACAAATGAGAAAGAAATGAGTCCCCAAATGCCCGTCTTAATCAACAATCTGGGCAAGGGTGTTCTGGGAAGCAGCTTTCAAATGTGGCTGGAGATTATAAAATTAATCAACCTAATCCCTGTTTTAAAGAGACCAGGTGGTACAATGGCTAAGGACTGGGTGGCTAAACAAAAGACTGGTAGGTTGAACCTACCCATGGGCTCTAAAGGGGAAAAGACCTGACGAGCTGGTCCCATAATGATCTCAGCCTAGGACACCTTTGGGGGCAGTTCTACTCTGTCCTGTAGGGTCACTATGAGCTGACATCAACTTAAAGACACACAGCACGTTTGACTCTACGTCATTTTTTGATAGAGTTTGTGCAGAGCTTTCTGAGTAGAAAACAGACTCAGGGGCATCTGACATCAACCAGCAACAGTCTCTTTCCTTGAGAAAGACTGTGGAAAGGGATGAGGAGGGAGCTTCCAAAAGCGTGTGGAAAAATGATACGAAAAAATAATGGAATTTTGCCATGAGCTTTTTGAAGCTCTCTTCATGAGAGCTAGTCCTCCATGGAGGTTTCTAGAAAAGTGAAACACGAAGGAAGAGGCTGGTAAGTCCCACTGAACAATTCCAGGGGAGATTGGGTCTTGACTCAGAGTACTTGAGCATTCTGGCTTATTCCTCCAAATAGCAAATCAGACTAGACCAGGTTCTGAGACTCAGGGAAGGCAAATAAGACACACCAGGCCCATGATTCAGACTTATGGGGAAAGTCACACTGGAGAGGGAAGGCCTCTTTACCTTGTGTGCCTTACAAGTGTCTCATTTGCCTCATCTAAAACCCAGCCCTGGATAAAAGGCTAACAGTACCAGCTTCAAACTTGTGTTTGAATCTTGTCTCTGTCACTTATTAACTTAGCCACCTTAAATCCCTTCCTCTAGTTTTCCGTCTGTAAATGAGGCACAGTTCCAATCATAGGGCCTTCAGTAAATGGCTATTATTAGCTAGGCATGCACTCCTGTGTTCTAGGCGAGAGTTCTCAGCCAGGTTTTTGTGGGAGCTTGTTCTTCAGGGTATTGTCATAGATGAGTGTGTCACCCAGATTCCTCTCAGGGCCAAGAGACTGATTTCCCCAGCTGCTGAGAGAGCCACTGATAGAAAAGGTCCCAGCTGTCTGGCCCCTATCGGGATTGCCTCAGCTGATGAGAGCTCATCCATGGTCTGCTCCTTCCCAAACTAACCTTCATCCAACGACTTGTCAATGTAGGGGTATAAATGGCATAGTGGAGGCATTTGACCCCCCTGTAACTTCACAAAAGGCAATGGAGGAAAATCAAGATAAACAGCCCAAGGCTGATTCCTATGAGACAGAGATCAAAATGCCGCCACCCTCCTTTCTTTTCACAGTTTCTGACACCAACCATCCCTACCATGACACTCTCTTCTTCTCTGCTGGGTTTGATAATCCTTAAGTGGCAATGGCCACACAGAACTCGCAAACAATACTTATGTTTCTGGGGTTAATTGGGGACCTAGCAGGTGACAATTCAGGATCAGAAATGACTGGGGATATAGTTCTTCAGTCAGGACAGTCTCTTCCCAGTGGTGCCCAGAGGCAGAACTTTATCTGGTCCTTGGCCTCTGCCCTGCAGCTCCTTGACCTCTGCTCTGCTTGGGACCGTGTGCAAAGTTCTTTCAGCTCTGCTGATAGGTGCGTTGAGGCAGCCCGCTTTGTCTGGAAGCCTTGACCCAAAACACTCAGCTTTCTCCTTCTGTGTGCTGGCGAGCTCCCTGTTCTGGGGTCTTGGTGCTGCTGCCTGTGCTTCCATGAGCTATTTATCTGCCACTGTTTTTCATTGTCTCCTGATGCATCCAGTGTCAGGGATCTCTGTCTCCTGGACAGAGGTGGTGCTCAGAGTAATAATCCTGGGTCCAAAGAGCACACTCCACTGCTGGCTCGTCTTTCTCAGTGCTCTAGAACCTCCACTTTCTGTTTCTGAGTTAACTCACCCAGGATGACCAAACCGACCAATCCCCACATTAGGGGTCTACAGGTCTTATTTGAATGGTCTCACCTCTTCGAGGATGCCATGCACCTTACTGATATTATTAGCATGCTATCTACTTCCCTCTGTGGCATAGTTCCACCCTGTCATTGGTAGGAGTTATAAAGACTATAGCTAGAGGAGAACTAGTAAGCAATTCACTGCAACGTATTAGGCTACAAAGTCCCAGGCTACTGGTCACCACTTGGCCAGGTCCCAGTTACAGAGCTCCCAGTGATGGCTCCTTTTGCATATCAATGTGGCCAGGCTATGGTGCCCAGTTTTTTGGTCAAACAAGCATTCATCTATTTGCTCTTGTTTTTTAAACATTTTATTAGGGGCTCATACAACTCTTATCACAATCCGTACATATACATACATCAATTGTATAAAGCACATCTGTACATTCTTTGCCCTAATCACTCTCAAAGCATTTGCTCTTCACTTAAGCCCTCTGCATCAGGTCCTCTTTTTTTGTCCCCTCCCTCCCCGCTCCCCCCTCCCTCATGAGCCCTTGATAATCCACAGATTGTTATTTTGTCTTCTCTTGCCCTTTCCGGAGTCTCCCTTCCCCCATTCTCTGCCGTCCATCTCCCAGGGAGGAGGTCACATATGGATCCTTGTAATCAGTTCCCCCATTCCAACCCACTCACCCTCCACTCTCCCAGTATCACCCCTCACACCCCTTGTCCTGAAGGTATCGTCCACCCTGGATTCCTTGTGCCTCCAGCTCCCATATACACCAGTGTACAGCCTCTGCCCTATCCAGTCCTGCAAGGTAGAATTTGGATCCTGGTAGTTGGGGGGAGGAAGCATCCAGGATCTGGGGGAAAGCTGTGTTCTTCATCGGTACTACATCGCATCCTGACTGACCCATCTCCTCTCCTAAAGCCCTCTATGAGGGGATCTCCAGTGGTCGACATTTGGGCCTCTGGTCTCCACTCTGCACTTCCCCCTTCATTCTCTATGGTATATATATATATACCCATATACACACAGATATATATATATATATATATATATATGTATATATATTCTTTTATTTTTGCATGATACCTTATACATGGTCCCTTTGGCACCTCGTGATCGCACCGGCTGGTGTGCTTCTTCCAGGTGGGCTTTATTGCTTCTGAGCTAGATGGCCGCTTGTTCACCTCATCTATTTGCTCTTATGAAGGAGTTGGTCTCAAGCAAAATAGAATACCTTCCATAATGTGGGAAGGGGTAAACCTATCAGCCAAAGGCCTTCAGCGCAGAAAGGGAGTTTCCCTAGGGTGTGTTCTGACCATTCTTATTCTTGTCTTTTCCCATCACCTAACCTATGGATTTTAGGATGAACATCTACAGAGCTCTTTAGGCTGTTGCCTGACCTCTGAATTTGGAACTTGCCATTCCCCTATGTGAGCCAATTCCTAGAAATAAGCCTCACTCTCTGGGGCACTGGTGTCGTAGTGGGTGGCCCATTGGGCATCCAACAGCCAGGACATCAGTTTGAAAACACCAAGGGCTCCTTGAGGGAAAGATGAAGCTTCATAATCTCCTGAAGAGTTACAGTCTCCAACGCCCAAAAGGTCAGTTCTATACTGTTTTACACAGTCACTTTGAGTCCACCTTGATGGCAATGAGTGGCTGGTGCAGTGGTTAACCATAGGAGCCCTGGTGGATATATCGATATCTCCAGTTACAGCTATATAACTGGTTTGGTTTCTCTAGGGAACACTGACTATGACACTCTCCATAGGCAGGGCTGAGACCTCTGTTGAGATTTCCCTCTTGTACCCTTCCTGGATTCCCCCCACAGGTGCTTATTCCCTGAGCATTCCTCAATAAATGTCAGGAATCCAGAGCTAATTCCATCACAGTGTCTCCTTCTTGCAGGGAGTCTGAATGGCTTCCGGGGAGTATGAACTGCAGTCTCCATCCAACTTCCTCCTTCTATTTCTATGATCTGGATCTTATTTGGGGCTCATTTGGTTGTAAACAGGCAAAGAGACCAATACTTGGAAGAGAGAATCCTAGGAAAATGGAAAGGTGGGGAGAACAAGAGGACAGCTGGCTCTGTCGACCGTTCCTGACCACCACTGGCATGTTCCTGTGTTCTTTGTGTCTGTCTCTCAGGGCACATGCTGTAATCTCGCAACATAGACAGCCTCCTCCACGTGGCGGGACATGTGCTTCTGAATTATGCTTCTTAGATGCCAGGCCACTTGCAAAAGCGGGACTTTCTTTTTCGTTTTTTGTTTGGAAATGCTCCAGAAAAAGCATCTAGTTGACCCATCTTATGTCAGTGTCTCCACTGGGCCAATGAAAACAGCCTTGTGACCTTATTGAAATGTGGTGTCTTCCCCAGGGAACTGATATTTCAGCCAGTGAGGTAGTTCACAGGGACAGATAAGAAAGGGGGTTGGGACAGATTAAAATAATAATAATGTCTATTTGCAAAGAATAGGGCCTTGTTATTTTTCGGATGCCCCCCATCTGAACACCCTACCACTGAATATAGGCAGGAGGTAGGGCCCACCTGTCACTCAAGCAGCTAAAAATGTACAGCACTTGCTGTAGCAGCTGCTAATGTGCCCATGTATTAGCACTTGGCACCCACCACTCCCATAAATGCCAATGGTCTCACAGGAAGCACATGTAACTCCCCACACAGGGAACAGTCATTGAGCAGACAAGGAAGTTGACATCCTCCAGGACCTAATGCCACTTTAACCAATGACACATGAGGATAGGTGGAGCCACACTCCAGTTCCCTCAGCCTTTGGGTGGGACAACTACAAGAGGATTTATACTGTCTCTGGGAACCTACTCAATGACATTTCTTTATCGGCCCCCTCTTTTGCTCTATCAGTATTACCCTTCTCTACTGGTCCTTCCTGGAGGCACCTCCCAAGGAAATAATAGTCTAGCTGCCATTCCAATTCTAGTGGATTCCAATTCTTGGTGATCGCATTCATGTGAGTCAATCAGAACTGTGCTTTCTGCAGATTCTTTCTCTCCCCTTTTTAAGAGTAGTTTTAAGGACACTGTGAAAGCTTCCCACCATCCAGTTCCAGAACATTTTCATCGACCCTGCAGCCATTAAGCAGTCATTCCCCATTGCCCCTCCCACCCCACCCTGGGAAACCACCAATCTACTCTATGGCTCTACGGGATTTACCTGTCCAGCATTTTTCCTCTAAATGGACTCACAATACATGGCATTTGGTGTTTGGCATCTTTCACTTCATGTCTTGCGTTCACCTGTGTTACAGAGTCTGTCCGAATCAAAGGCCTTAGTTTTCTTGTGGCAGACTATATGTATACCCCACTCTGTGTAGATCATATTTTTTCTATTCTTCTACTGATGGGTATTGTTGGCTTATTGTTTACCTTTTGCCCATAGTGATTAGTGCAGCATCCATCTGGGTACTCGTCTTTCATTCTTTTAGATATGCACTTGGGAATGGACACCCTGGATCAGCTGGCAAGGGTTCATGACCAAGTGGGTTATGTTGGGCTGCTAACCGTAAGGCCAGCATTTTGGACCCTTTAGCTACTGCGAGATAGAAATGCTCTCATAATGATCCACAGCCCCCCAGACCCACCAGCCGCAGTTCTACTCTGTCCTTTTGGGTTGCTGTGAGTCAGAATCAACTCGATGGCAGGGGTAGTGATGAAGCCAGCGACTTGAGAGTGGAACCAGGGACCGTGGAGAATTCTGGCAGTAGCCATGGTGTCCTCACTACCCAGATGCCAGCAGCCACCAGTGAACAAAGGAGGTACAAGCAAGGTTCTCGTTGACTTCATGCTGGCGACCCGGCTGCCCCTGCTTCCTCAAATGCCATTTCCTCAGCTTTACTGGCAACGGGGTGTACTCCCTATTATCATGTCACCAACTCTTTCAATGGTCCACCTAGCCAGGTGTGATTGCAGACACTCACTGTGCAGCCACCATCAGCGAAGGTGGCTGCCCACCTCATTTGTACACATGCAAAGAATGTGATCATTCTTGGCACTGGTGTCCTTAGTCATCCTGGCTGGTATATTTACATCCTTGAGGAGCTGGGTCAGTGAGCAAGCGCTTCTCAAGGTGCCCATATGATCTGTTTACTGAGAGTGCCAGCCCAAGGATCTGACTTGCCACCCACAGTGAACGCACCTCTGAGGCAAAGGGGAAGGCTTCTTTCTAACTGGGAGACCAGCAGGTCTTCTGCAGACATCACTCCCCTGCAGCACTCTGATCCAAGACCTTTCATATTCCAAAGAGCAGCATTAAGATTCCCATCTGCCACCCAGTCAGACTCACATGTGCGAATTCTCTTTTCAGAGCAAGACAGCCAATGCAGTGAGCTGGGTAAAGGGGCAGTCTCACTCTGAGGAGACTCAGCCAGGAGTGTAGGGACAGGGAGTGAAATGTGCAGCTTCCAGCTGCCACCCAAGCCTCCTTAGTGCAGTGGAATGAGAGCAAAGAGATAGTCCTTTGTGACTCTTTGACCTCCTTCCTGGCCTTGGTGGAATTAACACTGCTCAGTGTCAGTCTCTTCTGAATATACGGAAAAGATCGCTCAGAAAAGAATAGAGTTAAATAAGAGCAGGACAGAGTAAGGTGGCTTCATGGTGTTGCATTTGTGTGTCTCAGAGCCCATCCTGGCTCACAGTGACCCTCTGTGACAGAGAAGAACTGTTCCACAGATTTTTCTAGGCAGAATTTTAAGGAAATGTACCTAGCAGCACAGTGGTTGCATGTGCGGCTGTAACAGAGAGACTGGCAGTTTGAACTCGCTGATCCCCATCGAGAGAGTGAAGACGTGACTGCCTGCTCCCATGAAGACTCCTATCCTGTTGTTGTCTGTCCATTTGTGGTGCTGTGGTGAGTTGTGTGTTACTGTGATGCTGGAAGCCACGTGACTGGTATTTCAAATGCCAGCAGGGTTACCCGAAGTGAAGAGGTGTCAGGGAAACTTCCAGGCTAAGAACAGAATACAAAGAAGGGTCCCACTGCCCACTTCAGAGGAAGTAGCCGCTGAAAACCCTAACACTATAGCACAGTGTGCCTTTCCTTCCCGTCACAGGGAGTCAGAATCGCCTCAATGGCACATAACAACCAACAACACCTTTGAGGAGGGAAATCTCCTTCAGTAGGGCTGGGTGAGTTTAAACTGGGTGGCTTCTTGGTTAGCACTTGAGCTCTGAATCATCTCACCACCAGGCTACCATCTTCATGCAGGCAAATAAAACCATCTTGGTCCTGCTCGGTATTGCCAGCGTCATCATGCTCTTTCTCCCATAAGCACATGTCTGGTGGTTGGACCAAAGCAAACCCGGTTGACACTCTTTCCTCATCACCCTGTGTGTGTCAGAGTAGAAGTGAACCATGAAGTTGTCTTTGATTAAAAACATTTTTATTGTGATTTGGGTGAAGGTTAAAGAGCAGCTCAGCTGTCCATTGAGCAATGCATACACATTTTGTTTCATGTCATTGACAGCAATTCCCACAATGTACCATCACTTCCCCCACATCTTCTTGTTTCTTGTCTCCAAGCTGCCTTCATTCTCAACTTTTTTGAACTTCGTTCTTGGGGGAAATGCTGTCTTTTGATCTCATGTAATCTATTATTCTACGGTATTTGTATGTCTCTAATGTCATTGTTCCCATTATAGGCCTGTCTATTGTTTGGTTGAACATCGAGCCATGATGAGTTCAGTTCCAGACCTGCATGGTAACTAAGCACCATAGTCTTGCAATTTCACCAGCCTTTATCCAAACAGTAAGCTTGGTGTTTTATCATGATTTTGAGTTTTGCCCCACATTTCCCTTCTAGTCTAATCAAGCCCTTCTAATGTGATCTCTTTCATAGCAGTCGATTGTGGGAGCTAGGCACCATCTAGTTCTTCTGGTCTCCAGTGGTGGAGGGTGATCGTTGCTTGAGTCACTAGTCATTAATTCATTGTGCTCAATCAGTTCTCCTCTTCTGCTGTCCTCTGGATGGGGAGAGACCAACTGTTGCCCCTTTCCTGATTGCTCAGGAACTTTGAAAATCCCAGAGACGATGGTCCTGATCCCCCAGGCTCAACAACTCATTCCCTCACAGTTTTTGCATCTGTCTCAGAGATTTTTTCCACCCCCACCCAGTTTTATGACATTGGTCCCTGTATGCTCCACCATATACCTGGATCTATTTAACAACCAAGGTCAATACATTCTATAAACTTTTCAATGGCCGAGGATTCTGAAGAAGATTGCCAGGCTTCTCTTTCACAGCTCCTCTAAGTGGGTTGGGAATGACAACTTTTCCCTTAATAGCAGAGCTCATTAACTGTTTACACCCCTAGATACTCCTTACTCTTAGAAAACTCACTGCCATTGAATCCATGCTGACTCACAGCCAACTTATAGGGCAGAGTAGAACTGCCCCTGTAAGTTTACCCCTGTGAGTGTCTTAAACTCGAACTCTTTATGGGAGCAGAATGCCTTATCTTTCTCCCACAAAGCAGCTGGTAGTTTCAAACTGCTGATATAGCAATTAGCAGCCCAACCTGTAGCCACTAGGCCACAAAGGCTCTTTTTCTTCTTAGCAAAGAGAGGGAAAATAAGCAAACGGAACATTCCCCTGGTGCTTCCCGTGGATGCTGTGATGGGAGCTGGATCCTGAAGGCCCGGATTGGCAGAAGCTCCATTTACACAGGAACACATGCCTCCCTTGTTAGTATTTGCATTGGGCAAGCAATTTCCTGCGCTGACATTTTGCATCTAGTTAAATGCCAGCAACTCCAGAGAGACATAGCTTTTACCTGTGGCTCTGCCCTTCTGGACAAGCCTTTGGTGCTCGAGGGGGCTACTTTCAGTCTATGATCTTACATGTCCTTTTGGATCCCTTCGTCTCTTGTTTTTGTTTTGATTAACACAAACTGGATGAACAGCTTCAGGCTTAATATAATCGCTGCTGAATATTTCATTGGGAAATGTTCTTAAGAAGGCAGTTGGCATCCATGAGCTAAGTGTATGCATAGAGATTTCTTTTCAGATGGTAAAGTGGCTTTGAATAATTATTGTTATTATTAGTGAATTAAAGACAAATGTGCCTCAAAATGTGAACATCAGGTGTGTGTGTGTGTGTGTGTGTGTGTGTGCATGTTTTAAAGAGCACATGGCTTGGTGATAGAGAGGGCGAAGCACTGGTGAGGAGCACATGACAGTGTTCAGAGAGATGACAAAGGGTAGTGATGAAACAAAACAGATTCCAACCTCATATCCTCTGCTCCCTGCCTCAGCGGGAGGTCGCAACAAGGAGCAGAAAAGCCAAGGGCATTTACTGCCCTCTCACAGCTGACAAGCGCCCCAGAAGGCACGGGGTTTTAATGCCAAGGCTTTGCTGCTGTGAGGCAGGGAGGGGGGCTTGCCATAGTTTCCACACGCTGACATCACAAACATACCGCAAGTGGGTGCCTTTAACACACCAAAGTCAATGTTCTCACAGCACCGGAGGCTGACAGCATCATGCCAGTGCACCAGCTTGATGGGCAGGCTCTCTTTGTCCATCCCTGGGGGCTGAGGGCTCGTGGGCGGTATTCTTGTTTTGACTTCAAAAACCTCCATGGTTGGTGGTCCTTGGAGCTCTCTGCATGGCAGCTGCCTTCTTCCCTTGGAGTTGGTTTGCTTCAGTGTTGAATTGAATCCTTTTGTATCAGCCAAGTGATTGGTGTAAGGTACAGCCTCTTAAATGTCACAAAGAAAATCTCTGCCCAGGTGGGATTACATCCACAGTAAAAAATCCCACTCCTGTAGAGCTCACTCCAGCTCATCATGGCCCTCTCCAGGGGGGTTCCATGGCTGGGCATCTTTATGGAAGCACACAGCCACAGTTTTTCTCCAGAGAAACAGCTAGTAGGTTCTGAACTACCGACTTTGTTGTGAATAGCCCCCTTCTTAACATGTGCGCCAGAAGCCCTGCTCTGCGGTTTGCTGAGCAGCCCTTCTGGCCATTGCTAAGGGCTACATGACAAAGCCATTTGGTACAAGCAACGTTGTCTTCAGCAAAGAATGAGTTTAGCTGGCCTCAGTAGGATGCTCAGCAGGGAAGTGATAAACTGCTTGGCTTGGGTTTTATGAAGGAGAACCATGGGAGCTGAGATGTGCAGTCTCTTGACTTGAACCCAGACACACTATCTCCCAGCCTGAACTCTCACCATCACACTCAACTTTTGGGGGGTCAAATGTTTTACTCACCTGAGAGATGTGCAGGTGAAAGCGTGCCCCAGAAACATCTCCCTCCCATCCCTGTCATCTCGGAGAGTTCTCCAGATAAGGATTGGTGGTTCATGTGAAGGGACATATTGTAGCATTTCCCTTGCACTCCTCAAAGGCAAGAAAATGACCCACAGCACCTCGAGTTGCCAGCAGTGTCAAAGGGGATGTGCTCCTTGAGACTCAAGCTGAGTCCCCAGGAGACGAGCTCTCAACTATGGAATTAGCGCTTTTGAAAAGGGGCAAATCTTCCAGCAGTTCTCTCTTCAGAGGCCTGGCTGTACGCTCTGCAGACTTGTGGGCACGCTCACTCTGGTCAACCCAAATTCTTGGGAGAGGCTGATCTGTCCCTAGAAAACTGGCCACATGCAAAAGCATAGAGACCAATATCTGCCTCCTGCTGGAAGGATATGGAAGGAGAAGGGTGGCTGGAGTCCTCTAGGAGGGAAGTTGAGAGCCAGGAGAGGCAGCAAAGCCACAGTTCCAGCAGGTGGTGTCCTAAGGCTAAGGGAACTTGCCAAGGATCAAGTGAATCCTGGAGGTGTCTGCAGCCCATCTTGCTGAGGGCCTCCATTTATTTCAAATATCTATGGATAATGGGAAGGGCCCCCAAGGCCCGCTGGCTGACCTCATATGATACACCGTGAACTATCCACCTTGGCATCCTCCAAAGTCTGAAAGCTGCAGCCCCTCCCACCCACTGGCAGCCTTCTTGGACAGGATTTCCTCAACACTGCTGCAACCATGGGCTCACACACAAGGACCATTGTGAGGACGGTGCAGGACCAGGTGGTGCTTCAAACTCTTGTGTGTACTTTTGCTATGAGTCAGGAGCTCACTCAATGGTATCTAACAAGTTATTGTGAGATGACATAAGAGGACTTCATGGAGGCCCTTCCAAGAGAGGGTTGGAACATAGCATGGTAAGAGGCCTGGTCAGGAATGTGCTCATTGTTTCCATCCCCTTCTCCCGGAAGCCACTGCTCTAGGGAGGAAAGGCAGGCCCAGAGACAGGGAAGGGCTAGGGAAGAGGGAGCGATAGGAGAGCAATAGAAAAGACAAGTTACTCTCCCTCATTCCCAGTATAGCTCCTCAAACCTCAGGTAAAGCCTCTGATTCTGAGGCTTATAATAGGATCAGACTGAACATTTAATCCCTCAAGCTGCCTGGAAAGTGTGGGAGCTGATGAAGATGGCAATAGGTGAAGAAGGAAGGAATCTACTGGTTACAGATGTGAAAGCATCTGTTAGTGAAGCCTTCTCAGTTTCTTATTGCCTTATCAATGTCATCAGTCCACTTAATGTACTCACTTTCCAAATGCCTATGAACCAATTGTACATACCTTGAGTTCTTTCTAGGAGGCAATATTAATATTCTCATTTCCGAGTTGAGGCCACAGAAGTTTGGACAACTTCTGGTTGTTGTTGTTGCTGGCAGGTGCTCATCAAGTTGGTTCCAACTCATAGCAACCCCTGTGCATACCGGAAGGGAGCATGGCCCCGTCCTGTGTCCTCCTCTCTGGAGGGCACTTGCCTCAAATCTTTAAATTCAAAGCTTCATGTTTTGTCAAATGAAATCATTTCTTCAGTCAATCTCAGAAATCTTTATGTAAAAACGTTGGAAACGCCTTTCACTCAAGGTCTAGGGAGGCTGAGTAAGGTGGGAGGGGCTCCGGGACAGATGGTGGGAATCACTCCTGCAGATGGGTGGTAGGTTGGCGAGGCCAGTCTGACTTGCCTCCCTGGTGACTGACCTCAACCAGCAATGGGCAGCTGGACACATGGCATGAAGTGACCTCTGGTCTTCGTGGTGGTGGATGCCAGTAGACCGTCAGGTATGGGAGACCCATGAGAAAATAGGTTACTTTTCTCTTTCTCTCCGAGTTTCTCTGCGATCTCTTTATGCTGCCTGAGCCCGCATGCATACTGACAAAGGCAGACATGTGCACACACATGGCAAAGTAAATAGAGACGCCCACATTCACAGACGTATCCATCCACGTGCAAATAGGCACATATGTGCACATGCATGCCAAAGCAGACACAAACATCCATGAATGCACATGTATTCGTGCAAACTGATTTTCATGGGGAAAAAGATCAGATCTATCACTGTCAAGTCCACTCCAACTCAAAGCAACTGTAGAGCACAGAGGAGAACTGCCTCATTGGGTTTCCAAAGCTGTCATCTTTTCAGACACAGTCAGCCACCACTTTCTCCTGCAGAGCAGCTGGGGTTTTCCAACTGCCGAACTTTCACTTAGCAGCTGAGCACTTGCTGATTTTCATAGGACTCTGGAAATCAGTTTCATTGCCTGCTAGTCACACCTCCTCTGTGAGTTAGCACAGCCTGGTAAGCTTGGAAGGAGAAAAATCTTCCTTCCCGAGGTAGTTGAGTGGTTTTCCCCTGAGGAAATGGTTTAGAAAAATATTTCCTTCAAGAAATCAGAACACCCTTGAAGATAAATTTCCTGCCAAAACATTTGTTTGCTTGACAAGGAGACAAGTGAAGCAGCCCCTGACTTCCCCCTTGGGTCCTCTTTCTCATCATGACTGCTCTGCTCAGCTACAAGGCTCCAGGTCCTGGGATCAAGGGTGCCCTTCTATCTGGAACCTCACAGGGCTCCACTGTGAGTCAGGGAAAGACCTGGAAACTTGAGCATCCTGAAACGGGGCCTGCATAGCAATATCATCCGTCATCAGGCTCATCGTTTCTCTCATTTTTTGTAAGATCATTGAGCCCTTGGAGCCCTGAGAAGTTCTCTCAGAGGAAGCCATCCTCCTCCCATGAATCCAAGAGGGACTGCTTAAAGATTGTTGTCTTGTACTTACAGGAATACCAGCAACCAATTGCCATTGAGTCAACTCGGACTCATGGAGAGCCCAAGTGTGTTAGAGAAGTCCAGTCCCTAGAATTTTCCATGGCTGGGGTGGTTTTTTTTTCCAGAGGCATATCACCAGACCCTTCTTGGAAGGCACCTCTGGGTGAACTCAAACCTTTAACCCGTAGTTCGCAGCCTAGCTCATGAACAATACCATCCAAGGACGGTACAGTTCCTTGCAAATGGTCACCTGCAGTAGATGAACCAAGGTCAAGTAACTGCCTGAGAAACATCAACCAGAGGAAAGCAGAGTGAACCCCAGGGTTCTTGGGAAGAGGGCCAGAGAGAGAAAAAGGAGAAAACAGCTTTCTCGGGACATCAGAAAGGAGAGGACTCCACTTTGTGGATGCCATAGAACAATCCCAAGCCAAGCATGGGTGAGAAACAGACCCCACCCAAACCCAGCGGGCTGGATTCTGTCGCCAAGTGTTGAACACCAGACATGGATATGACAGAGCCGCTAGTGGTCCGTGGAAAGAAACTGTTTGCCCATTGTCTGGTAGTTTTGCAGCATTTGAACAACCAGGCCTCTGCTGCCTCTTCTGGCCTGAAATATAATTACAGCCATAACTGCCCAGCGCCCAGCGGTTCAATGGGTAGAACTCCCTGGGGAGGGCTAACTACCCCAATCATTTGGGAGATCATTTTAGGATTGTCCAGGAGATCTTTGGCTGTGTCTATTATATGAACGATGGTGTCTTTTTTTTAAAAAGAAACTTTTTATTGTAAGGTGGGTTAAGATTTACAGAGAAAATCAGCTTTGCATGTAACAATTTATACACGTTTTGTTATGTGACATTGATGACAATCTCCTGCAATGTAATATCACTCATGCCATTGAAACTCTGCTTCCTGTTTTCATTCACCCTTCTCCCCTAACCTTGCCTGCCTTTTGAATTTGGCCTTGGGCAAATACTGCCTATTTGCTTTTGAATGGTGGATGGTTCTGAGGAATGTGTGCTCCTCAGTGCTATGATTCATTTTGGTGTAGTTGTTCTTATAAGGTGCCATTGAGCCAGTTGCAACCCACATTGACCCTATGCCAAACAGAAAGAAACACTACCTAGCCCTGAATTATTCTCCTAATTGTTCCCAAGCTTGAGCCCCTTGTTTCAGTCACTGTCAATCCATCTCCTTAAGGGGCTTCCTCTCTTTCACTGTCCCTCTACTTCACCTGGCATGATGTCCTTCTCCAGGCACTAGTCTCTCTTAATAACATGACCAAAGTATGTGAGAGGAAGTCTCACCATCCTTGCCTTTAAGGAGCCCTCTGACCATACTTCTTCTAAGACAGATCTGTTTGTTCCCTTGGCAGTCCATGTTACTTTCAATATTCTTCACCAGCACCACAATTCAAACATATCAATTCTTCTTCAGCCTTCCTTATTCAATGTCTGACTTTCACATACTTATGAAGCAATTTAAATTACTATGGCTTGGGTAAGGTGCACCTTAGTCCTCAAAGTAACATCCTTGCTTTTTAGCACTCTACAGACGTATTGTGCACCAAATGTATCCATATGCAATGCGTCATTTGATCTCATGATTGCAGCTTCCAAGAGCATTGATTATAGACCTCATCAAGACAAAAATCCGTGACAACTTCAACAAATAACAACAAATAAAACAACAACAACAAACTTCTCTATTTATCATGGTACCTATTGATCAAGTTGTGAGCATGTGTGTCTTCTTGACATTGAGTTGTAATCCATACTGAGGGCTGCAATCTTTGATTCTCATAAGGTTCACTTTATAAACCTGTTTATTTTTCAGGGGGTTGAATTCAGTTCCAGACCTGAAGGGTGATGAAGGACCATAGTAGTGGGGATCTCACTAGTCTATCTAACCAGTAAACCTCATCTTTTATCATTATTATTATTACTATTGGTAGTAGTAGTATGACTTTCAGTTTTCTTACACATTACTCCCCACTCTATCTAGCATCATGTACCATGATCCCTTTCAGAGCAGCTGTTTGTGATAGGCAGGCACCATTTAGTTCTTCTGACCTTAGCATCATAGAGGCTGAGGTACGCATAGTCCATTACTGATTTGGACTAATTGTTGCCAGGCATCTTGATTTTCTTCACTGTTATTTGCTCCAGACAGGGTGCAATAGTTTATTGTGCCAGCCTGGCCGATAAACACAAGTAGGATTAATCGAAGGGCAGAGGGATAAATGGCTTCATGAGCCTTGCCTTGCTTGTTCTGTGCCTCAATTTAAAGGGGTACACTGCCTGTGGGATGCCTAGTTTGTGGACTGTGTCGCTGTAAGTTGAGGTCCATTTAATCCCACAGGATTTGAATGTTCGTCTCTGGAGCTGGGGACCGACAGTTGGTGACAGTTGGTGTCTTGCCTTGCTGTTTGCTGCCTGGGTATATATAGCCCAGCTCTCTCTACAGAAAGGGACTGGCAACTGGCGGCTCTCAAGCCTTAAAGGACTGCTAGTGTCTCACTGTTTTATAATTTAACTGTTAGTTTCTTGTGTTATCTATCTGTATATAATTTAGTGGTTCATTTCTTGTATTGTATATCTAGCTTTATAGATATATTTATATATAATTACTAGCAATATGATTTTGTCTCTCTAGAGAACCCTGTCCAACACATAGGGTGAGACCAAGAACTGACTTTTAGTTTGCTACTCACTAGCTTTTGAAGACCCCAGTCACTTCCCTGATGGATACAGAACATTGTCTTTGTGAGCTAGTTTGTACCAATTGATCTTGAGGTCTCTCAGATCTATGTTCCTGATCCCCCATATTTAGGACACGCTCCCTAAAGGGGTTTTGTTCTAGCTAAGACATTTTCATAACTATGCCTCCTGGATGCACTATTATATTCATGGGCATATTTGTAGTATATGCTAATATGTATATAGAACTATTCTCTGGCAAACCTATATTTATTCATGGGGCTAGTCCCATTCTCCTTCCCACAACTGCTAAGATTTTGTGGTTTTTCTATCTATCTATTTATCTCTTTAGCTATCCTTGTATGTTATTGTTATTATTGGAGTATTTATTTCTGTTGCCTTTAATGCTTGTAGTCTACTGAGAAAGGATAGTGTTTTGATGTTCCAAATGTTTCCCATTTTCTGGGTTACATGACACAAACCAATAGAAGAAGAGAAAAGAAAAAAAATTAACCCAAGTAATAACACCAACAATAAAACCAATTTAGTCTTTTGGTTAAGAATTAGTCAGACTTTCCCACTCCTAGGCTAACCCTTGAAAGAAAAAGAATGAGATAAAAGACCATAGGGAGGAAGAAAGGAGAGTGGGAGGCAAGGGAATAAAGAAAGAAGGTGGCAGGGTTGTGTGAACAATTAATGTGGACCTTCTTTGATGTGTATTAAAAATAATATTGACTGGTTTTTTCAATACTCACCAAAAATTATTTATGTCAATCAAGAAAACCTCACTACCCTGGAATCAATTCTGACATATAGCAACCCTTTGGACAGAGTATAGAACTGCCCCTGTGGGTTTCCAAGGCTATAAATCTTTATAGGAGTAGAAAATCTCATCTTTCTCTTGTGGAGTGGGGGTGGGGGGAGTTTCGAACTTCTGATCTTGCCGTTAGAAGTCCAACTCATAATCTACTTCACCAACAGGGCTCCTCCTTTCATCATTAATCTAGACTGTTTGACCTTCTTGGCTTACTGGGTTTTATTTTCTCGCTTTGGAAGACATGGTACCAAAATACACACCATTTCCTAGCCCCCCAAAAATCAAAAGTAAGCAAAAACAAAACAGGAAAAACTAGCAACCCAATCCAAACCAGCTAACCTTTTTAGCCATATAGATAAAGGATACTTGTAGCCAACCTCTGTGTTGGGGGCAATAGGGATGGATGGGGACTGTGGTTAACAGGCACGTGTCAGCTCATCCACAGGGGACATTCAAATTCTAGCTCCAGACTGTTATTGCCTTGGGGAAATGCAAGGATTTTAAGGCCTGATTTTCTGTTTGTAACTGAGATGCTGAGAATATAAAATTCGATGTGAAATCGTCAACTTTTCAAATATTGGATCACATTAGTTAAAACCACTTTTCAGGCTGCTCATCATCATACTAGCACGTCATTAGGCTAAAATCATATCAAAGACATCTGGTTTATCCCCTGTGCCCTTTAAGGACAGCTGAAACATGAGGACGGGAATTTAACATTTATTCTTCCTCTAGACCCTCACCCTTTGCCTCCATCGGCTGGCGTTCATAGAAGAGGCAGACGGTTTTGTTCAACTTCAGCATAATCAGAGTCCTGAGAGTTAAACACAATACATATATCATTTCATAATAGTCATTTTAATATTAGCCCAAACAAAACCAACAAAAACCCAACCCGTTGCTGTTATGTTGGTTCTGGCTCCCGAGGACCCCCTGGGTGCCAGGGAGAAACTACAAATCACAGGATTCTCAAGCCTGTGGGCTTCTAGAAGCAGGCCATTAGTTATTTGTTCTGAGGGGTGCAACTGCCCACCTCTTGATACGTTGAGTCCTTAACCATTTGTGCCACCCAGGGTCTCCCAGTCTTCGTATGTGACCCCCAAATTCCTTGACAGGCTACCTATAGGAAGGTAGAGTCTATGTCCTTTCCCCTTAAATTGGGATGTTTCATGACCTCTGTGACCAATAGATTATGGAGAAGATGACACTGTGACATCTAGTTTGGGCAACCCCCTTTCCTCCCCCAAAGTGCTTCACGGCTTCTGAAAAATCCCTTCAAAGACTTCTTCTTGAGTGCTCACCCTTAGAATGTCTAGCCTCCACGTGCTACCTCTCAGGACACTTCTCAGCACCCGAACACTATGCTGAAAGAAGCCTGAGCCACCTGGAAAGGCCACGTGGAGACACTCCAACCAACAACCTAGCTAAGCACTCAGCTAACGGCCAGCTACAGCTGCCAGCCCTCTGAGTGCACGTGTAGGCACTGGAGTCACCAGAGGCCCCTGCCCCAGCTCCCATGTGACTGCCAACTCATGGGAGACTCCAAGCACGACCCAGTGGCCTCCCAGCAACCACACGATGATGGTCCTTGTTTGAAGCCACTGCGTTTGGGGAGGAGGCGTTTCTTGCCCAGCCACAGGGATGAGAACCTGCATCTCAACAACATGCAGGTGGGTGAGGGGGGCGTCTCGAGCAAGGCAGCCTCCCTTCTTGTCAACTCCTGGGGATTTTTGTTGTTCTTGCCACTGCTGCCCCAATTCCCCAGGAGCTAGAGGAAGGCAGGCAGCAGGCCTCATGTGGCCAGGAGGCAGGAGCCTTTGTGGGATGCAGTTACAATGGGAGAGATAACCTTAAAGGCAGGAGCCTGACTTTACCTTTGCCTCCTGAACATTTGGGATGCAGAACACCTGTCAAATCCCATCTTCTGTCCAACCCTGATCATATGTCTGTCTTATGTTTGCACACAGGACGCAGACTTGTGAACACCCAAAGAACAGGGTCTGGCGCCAAGAAACCAGCGCCACAAGGAACTGATGTTTCTCCAGCAATGGGGAGGGGTGGGATGAGAGGAAGAAAGGAGTACAAATCACTGGATCAAAACAAGGTGGGGAAAGGAAGGAGGAAAGGGAGAGAGTGAAGGAGGGAGACTGGGAGGCTGAAGGGAAAAGGCAGGGAAGTAAAGGAGAAAGGTGGGGGTGGGGAGAGAGGAGCAATGAAGAAATGGTGGAGTGCGGGAGGGAAGATGGAAGGTGACGGCAGGCAGGAAGACGTGAGCAAAGGGAGGGAAGGAAGAAAAGAGAAAGAGAAGGGCAAGAAGAAGAAAGGAAGGTAGGGAAGAAAGGAAGAAAACGAGAAACCTAATGTCAATGGCACCCTCTATGTTTTTATTTCCTGTTTTTCTGAGGTAGCCTCTTCAGCAGAAGCAAATGGGCTGAATCGCCTGAAACTCCACCTAGGTAGAAAGCACGGGTTTCATTTCGCCAGGGCCTGTGTAAATGTTTGAACTGAGCAGCATTAACACTGAGACAGTGATTACCCCACGTGGCTGTTGCGCTCTGATGATGCCAAGGCAACGGGAAAGGGGGCTCATTATTTCTCCAGGTGACAAAAAAATTGTATTTTGACATTTCACCCTGAATGTGGGGAAGGGGGGCGTGGTGGAGGAAGCAGGGGCCCTTTGTGGAGTCTCCTCTTGCCATTGTGATGCCCCTTGGCCTGCCAACAACCTGAGATCCTGCACGCTGCCAGTGAGGGGCTTGGCTGCAGGCCCTAGCCCAGCATTTCTTATCAGATTTACTGTGACAAGTGATGGGAGAAAAGCAAGATGCTGTTAACAGCGCATCCATTCAGACCCTGCTATTTAGAAATTTGGATTTATATTTTGTCAGAGAGAAGTAGCACTGATGTTAATCTTTGCACTACCCTTGGAAAAAAATCATTCATAATCTAATAACAATAATCCATAGCATTTGTGGAGCTCTGAGAACCAAGGGATGGTCAGAAGCATTTTTAGACAGATGTCTCATTTCATCTTCAAAGCAACCCAGTGAGGAATAAGAAAAGTTGGCTTATGACTTCCCTTCTGGAAAGTGAGTCTTTGGAAGCACAGAGAGGTCCAGGTTTGCCCAAGGTCACATAGTCAATAAGTTAGAGAGCCTGGATTTGAACCTGAGCGGTCTGCTGCCAGAGGTACTTTTTTGCTCGTGTTTATTAAGGCAACTTGCAGCTCTGGCAAGGATTCAGATAGAATTGAGGATCACTTTTTTAAACAATTTATTAGGGGCTTATACAACTCTTATCACAGTTCATACATATACATACATCAATTGTATAAAGCACATCTGTACAGTCTTTGCCCTAATCATTTTTTTCTCCTCTTTTCTTTTTTTACATTTTATTAGGGACTCATACAACTCTTATCACAATCCATACATATTCATACATCAATTGTATAAAGCACATCCATACATTCCCTACCCCAATCATTCTCAAAGCATTTGCTCTCCACTTAAGCCCTTTGCATCAGGTCCTCTTTTTTCCCCCTCCCTCCCCTTTCCCCCCTCCCTCATGTGCCCTTGGTAATTTATACATCGTTATTTTGTCATATCTTGCCCTATCCAGAGTCTCCCTTCCCCGGTTCTCTGCTGTCCCTCTCCCAGGGAAGAGGTCACATGTGGATCCTTGTAATCAGTTCCCCCTTTCCAGCCCACTCACCCTCCACTCTCCCAGCATCGCCCCTCACACCCTTGGTCCTGAAGGTATCGTCCACCCTGGATTCCCTGTACCTCCAGCCCTCATATGTACCAGTGTACAGCCTCTGCCCTATCCAGCCCTAACAGTGCTTCTCTCTATCCTTGTGGAGCCCTGGTGATGGGCTGGGCTGCTAAGTAGTAGCTTAAGGAGGCTTTCCCCTCCTGTGAAAAATTACACTCTCGGGAAACTCACGGGTTGCTCTGAATCAAGGTGAACTCAATGGCAGTGAGTTTGGCTTTTTAATGTCTCTCCCTGTTGTTGTTGTTGTTGTTGTTAGTTTGCCATCCAGTTGGTTCTGGTCCATGGCAAACCTATTCACAGCAGAATGTAACAATAACAGCTCCTCCTCCATCCACCCAAGTGTTCCTATGCTCAGTCCTCTTGTTGTAGTCACTGTGTCAATCCAGCTCTTCAAGGGCCTTCAACCTTTTTTCACAGCCCTTCCATTTTTCTAAGCATGATGCCTCTCCAGGGACTGGTCTCCACTGACAACATGTCCAAAGTCTCACCATCCTTACTTCTAATGAGAATTCTGGCCGTACTTCCAAGACAGATTTTGTTTGTTCTTTTGGCAGTCCATGGTACTGTCAATATTCTTTGCCAGTACCATGGTTCAAATTCATACAGTTTACCTGGGTCTTCTTCACTCAATGGCAAGCTTTTCACATGCAGATGAGGCCAATGAAAATACCATGGTTTGGATCAGGTGCACTTCCTGCTTAAAGTAACATCCTAACTTTTCAACATTCTAAAGAGCTCTTATGCAGCAGATCTACCCAGTGCAATGTATCTTTTCATCTCTTGACTGCTGCTTCCAGGAGCATTGCTTGTGGATCCAGACAAGACAAAATCCTTGACAACTTCAAGTTTTTCTCGATTTATCATCATGTTACCTATTGGTTCAGTTGTGAGTATTTTGGTTTTCTTTGTGTTGAGTTGTATCCCACAATGAAGGCTGCAATCCTTGATCTTCACCAGCAAGTGCTTCAAGTCCCCCATCCTTGTCACCAAGCCAAACTGTGTCGTCTGCATATAGCAAGTTGTTAATAATATTTCCTCCAAATCTGATTCTGTGTTCTTCTTCATATAATTTGGCTTCTCTGATTATTTGCTCACCATACAGATTGAAAAAGTATAATAGGTGGGTGCAACCTGGATGCACACATTTCTTGATTCTTAAACCATGCAATCTACCCTTGTTCTATTTGTGCTACTGCTTCTTAATCCATGTACAAGTTTCACATGAGCAAGACAAAGTGTTCTGGAATTCCCTTCTCAAAACTATCCATGTTTTGTTATGATCCACACAGTCAGATACCTTGGGTGTTAATAAAACATAAGTAAACATCTTTTGGGTATTCACTGCTTTCAGGCAAGATCCACCTGATATCTGATATCCTTTGTTCCACATCCTCTTCTGAATCTGGCTTAAATCTCTGGGAAACCAAACTCACTGCCTTGTAGTTGATGACAACTCATCCTGACCCTATAGTATAGGGTAGAACTAACTGCCCCTGTGAGTTTCTGAGACTGTAACTCATTATGGGAGTAGAAAACCTTGCCTTTCTCCCACGGAGTGACTGGTGGTTTTGAACTTCTGACCTTGGGGTTTGCAATCCAACCTGTAACCACTGTGCCACGATGGCTCTTGAATGCTGAATATGGTAACTTTCTGTCAATGAATTAATGCAACTGTTGTTGTATTAGCTTCAGTACAATTTGACTCACATGTGATGCCAATGATAGTGTTACATAATTTGACCATTCGGTTGGTCTCCCTTCTTTGGTATGTATACACATATGGATCTCTTCCAGTCTGTTAGCCAAGTAGCTGTATTCCAAATTTCCTGACATAGATGTGTGAGTGCTGCCAGTGCTTTATCAGCTTGTGGAAACATTTCAATAGATATTCCAGCAATTCCTGGCATCTTGTTTTGGGCTAGTGCTTTCCATGCATCTTGAATTTCTTCTTTCCTGACCATTGGTTCTTGCTCATATGTTACCTCCTGAAATGGTTGAATGTTGGTCTATTCTTTGTGATACAGTGACTCCATATTGTTTCCATCTTCCTCAGATGTTTCCTTCATCATTCAATATTTTGCCCATAGAATTTTTTAATATTGCACCTCGAGACTTGACATTTTTCTTCAGTTCTTTCAGTTTAAGATATGCTGAATATGATCTGCTTTGGTTTTCTAACTCTAGGCCTTTGCACATTTTGTGATAATATTTTACTTTGTATTCTCGAGTTGTCCTTTGAAATTTTCTATTTAGCTCTTTACTTCATCATTTCTTCCATTTGCCTTAGCTACTCTCTGATTAAGAGTAAGTTTCAGAGTCTCTTCTGACATGCACTTGTATCTTTTCTTTATTTCCATTTTTTTAAATGACACTGTGCTTTATTCAGAGATGTTCTCAAAATTTGGTGGGTTATTATCAAGGTTGTATATTGACTCTCGTGTACTTGTTTGCATTTTCTTGAACTTCAACTTGAGCTCACATATGAACAATTGCTGATCTGTTCCACAATCAGTCCCTGGACTGGTTTCAGTTGCTGATATTGAGCTTCTTTTATTGTCTCCTCCCACAGGTGTAGTCAATTTGATTTCCGTGTATTCCATCTGGAGAAGTCCACATTTATGGTCACCTTTTTTGTTGTTGATCAAATGTTTGAAGAAATCATTAATCATGCAAAATTCTAACATACAATCAAGATAAATTGGTAATTATTGGTGATTGGAGTGCAAATGTTGGAACCAAAGAGGAAAGAACAGAAGTTGGAAAATATAGTATATGCTATCAGCAATTTATTGGTCTTGCAAACTCTGTCATGCGATCTCCAGCTTGGTTTCTATCACCAAGACCATATTTTTCAACTACTGATCCTTCCTCTTTGTTTTCAACTTTTGCATTCCAATAGCATTTTGATAGCAAGTCTGACAAATTTGGGACTGAATATGGTGGTAGAATTATTCAATTTCTGCATCACCGGCTTTGGGTGGTTGGTACATAAATTTGAACAATAGTTGTATTGATTGGTTCTCCTTGAAGGGGGCTAGATAGCATCCTATCAAAGATAACATTGTACATTAAAATAGATCTTAAAATGTCCTTTTGATGATGAATGCAATGTTGTTTCTCTTGATTGTGTCATTTCCAGCAGAGTAAACCATAAGATTTTCTGTTTCAAAATGGTCAATATCAGTCCATTTCAGCTAACTAATGCTTACAATATCAATCTTTATGTATTCCATTTCATTTTTAATGACTTCCAATGTCCCTAGATTCATATTTCATACATCCCAAGTTTCAATTATTAATGACGATTTGAACTGTTTCTCCTCATTTTGAGTTGTGGCCCATCAGCAAATGAAGGTCCTGATGGCTATCCTCGATTTGCATCATTATGGTCGACTTGCCTATGAAAAGTCAGCTCTTCCTCTTCCTCAGCCAGTATTTTGAGTACTTTCCAAGTTGAAGAGCTCATCTTCTGGCACACGTTCTGACAATGTTCTTCTGTTGTTCATGGGGGGTCTAGTAACTGACAGTGTTGCTGCTATCCATAGGGTTTTCAATGGCTCATTCTTCCCATGCAGGTAGCCAATTCCTTCTTCATTGTCTGTTCTTTGTCTGGAAGCTCTTTGGGTGACCCTGCTGGTATATGAAATGCCAATCACATAGCTCCCAGTATCTCACAAAACAAAAGTCACCACAGTACCACAAAATGCCAGACAAGTGATGGACCTCTATTTTTAGTGAGGCGTGGCCTGGTGGGAGGAGTGGGCCCTTAGGTGGTTCTGATCCACTTACTGGAACAAATACTGTTAGTTCTTATTTCATAAATGTGAAATGCATAAAAGAGACCCCCCCCCAAAATATCCTCCAATTCAGACTTTCTGCCTTTTAAAAGAGGATAACCCACTCTGATTCAAAGTCATTGAGGTGTTTTGTTTTTCCCTCCCTCTGAGGCTACAGAGACTAGACTAATCACAGCTGAAGTGGAGCGACTGAAATGACTTAAAGCACCAGCTAGACTGGCTGTCAGAAGCAGCTACAGTCAACAGCTACAGACTGACAGAGCTGCTCAGCCAAGAGCTGAGGGTTCTCAACTCCCACTTCTACTGATGGGCACAGCCAGTGGCCTCTGGGAGTTGACTGGAACCCAGCAGCCAGCTGTGAGGAGCAAGCTAATTCATCTCAGCCTGGCCCAGGTCATCAAGTCACTGAAGGAGTATCGGGAAAGAGGGAAGAAATTTGGGGTCCCACATTTGGCCACAGACAAAAGTTGTTCTGTGTTTAGACAGTAGTTCTGGGCCTGAGTTTGGGGCAGGTGTGATGAAGGAAAGTCGGCTCCCTCCCTGCATCTGGGAACAGATGGTGGGGCTGCCCTGGAAACAGCAGGCCAGTCAGCTGGAGCAAAAAAGGCTTGGCCTCTAAAGCCCTGGCAGGGCAGACTGAAGCTACCTGGACTGTTTTTTCTTAACCCAATGGCTCCTGCTACCCTCACCACCCCCAACTAGGTAAAAGGGAAGAAAGATGCATTTTCTTTACAGAGGCAACTTTCTAGAAAGGAGACCAGCCCACCAGCTGTGAAAGGTCCCCTTAAACCATTTTACTTTGAGCAGGAGGAAGAAATGTTGAGATTCCCAGAGCCACGTGGAATTGTGGATCCTCTAGGTTCCAGTGATGCCAGATCGATTTTTCTAGAGAAAGTCAAAATTCCTGTTTTCTTAAAAACCTCCTGATTTTTTCAAAGGCGATTCAATAACATTGGATAGAAGCCAAGTAGGCCAAAGAGCCCTGATGGCACAGTGGGTTATGTGTTGGGCAGCTAAGTAGAAGGTCAGTAGTTTGAAACCACCAGTCACACTGGGGGAGCGGGGGGTGGGGGATAGGGTGGGGGGCTGTGCAGAGATGAGACCTTCTAGTCCATATAGAATTTCAGCCTCAGAAACCCACAGGGGCAGTTCCGCTCGGTCTTACAGGGTCACTGTGAGTTGGAATCTTCTAGATGGCAGTGAATAAGCAGGCCAACCAGAGTCCACACAGGTCCTCATTTGGCCATGGGAGTCCCCAGTCTGTGACCCTCACAGAATCGACCTTTGTGTATCGATGTTAAAAGTGAGATCCAGAGAGGGGAGCGCCTGTCCCCTTGAGGAGCACCGAGTTGACTTTCCAGTCTCCAATCTGTAGCAGACATTCCCGGTGCTCCTTCTCTTCATTCCCAAATTCCTGATTCCGTGTACTCGCCTCAGTCACCAAGGGCCAGCTCTGAAGGTCCCTTTGCTGGTGCTGGCTGAATGTGCTGAGGAACATATGCCCCTGGGAACAGCCCTGACCAGGCCCCTCACTCCTTGGATGGCAAAACTCTGAGAGGCGTGTGCTACACCTACCCCTGGAGACTTCCTAAGTGATTAAGCAGCAGGTTCCCAGGTTTGTAATTGGATTCACAATCTATTTGTTATCGGTGGCCTTCCCTCCACTGGCTCACAATGCCACATCATTACCTGCATGCTCAGAGTTTCCTAAATAAGCTCATTGCCTTTAAGTCTTTGGCCAGGGTCTGCTTCAGTGAGAACCCAAACTAAGCCCAGGTCTGAATCGTTATGTGTCCTTCCTGCCATCCAGTTGATGCCGACTCATGGCGAATCTATAGGATAGGGTAGAACTGCACCTGAGAGTTTCTCTGACTGGAACTCTTTTTTTTTTTTAAACATTTTATTAGGGGCTCATACAACTCTTATTACAATCCATACATATACATACATCAATTGTATAAAGCATATCCGTACATTCTTTGCCCTAATCACTCTCAAAGCATTTGCTCTCCACTTAAGCCCTTTGCATCTGGTCCTCTTTTTTTACCCTCCCTCCCGCTCCCCACTCCCTCATGAGCCCTTGATAATCCACAGATTGTTATTTTGTCATATCTTGCCCTATCCGGAGTCTCCCTCCCCGCCCCCCTTCTCTGCCGTCTGTCTCCCAGGGAGGAGGTTACATGTGGATCCTTGTAATCTGTTCCCCGTTTCCAACCCACTCACCCTCTACTCTCCCAGTATCGCCCCTCACACTCCTTGTCCTGAAGGTATCATCCACCCTGGATTCCCTGTGCCTCCAGCTCCTATATGCACCAGTGTACAACCTCTGCCCTATCCAGTCCTGCAAGGTAGAATACGGAGCATGGTAGTTGGGGGGAGGAAGCATCCAGGATCTGGGGGAAAACTGTGTTTTTCATCGGTACTACATCGCACACTGACTGACCCATCTCCTCTCCTAAACCCCTCTGTGAGGGGATCTCCAGTGGCCAGCAAATGGGCTTTGGGTCTCCACTCTGCACTTCCCCCTTCATTCACTATTATGTGTATATATATATATATCATATACCATATATTTTTCATAATGCCTTATACCTGGTCCCTTTGGCACCTTGTGATCGCACAGGCTGGTGTGCTTCTTCCATGTGGGCTTTTTTGCTTCTGAGCTAGATGGCCACTTGTTCACCTTCAAGCCTTTAAGACCCCAGACACTATCTCTTTTGATAGCCGGGCACCATCAGCATTCTTCGCCACATTTGCTTATGCACAAGTTTGTCTTTGGCAATCGTATCATGGAGGTGTGCAGCCAATGCTGTGATTTTTTTGTTTTTTGATGCCTGATAACTGATCCCTTCGGGACCTCGTGATCACACAGGCTGGTGTGCTCTTCCATGTGGGCTTTGTTACTTCTGAGCTAGATGGCCTCTTGTTTATCTTCAAGTCTTTAAGATCCCATACACTATCTCTTTTGATAGCCGGGCACCATCAGCTTTCTTCACCACATTTACTTGTTCACCAGCTTTGGCTTCAGCAGTTGTGTCTGGAGGATGAGCATTGTAGAGTGCCAATTTAATAAAAGAAAGTATTCATGCATTGAGGGAGTGCTTGAGTTAAGGCCCAAGGTCCTGCCGCCACCTTAATACTAAACCTATAAATATAGACACATAGATCTATTTCCCCATCCATATATATATTTGCATGCACATGTCTTTGTCTAGACCTCTATAAATGCACTTTGACTCCTAGCTCTTTCCTCCATCTCCCTTGACTTTCCTCCTGTCCCACTACCATGCTCCGTCCCCACCTGGGTTACAGCTATACCTCTTCTTTACGTAACCTTACCCTTGATCATTCCCTACCAGGCCTGCCACTTCCCCCTCACTACCATTTCGAGTCCCATGTTGTTCCCTTGTCCCTGTGTTTGTTAACACCACTTCCTTACCTCCCGCACCTCCCCCTATCCCAAGTGCCCCCGGAACTGTCGGTCCTGTTGTTTTTCCTCCAGATAGTTCCTCCAGCCTCTCTTATTTAGACAGACCTGTGGAGACACTAACATGCACGAAAACAAGACAGAGGAAAACAAAGCAAAACTATACAACCAGACAACAAAACAACAAAAACTAACCACTGACAAAGAACAAAACAAAACACATCAAGAAAGAAGAGCTTGTAGTTAGTTCAAGGATCATTTGTTGGACCTTAGGAGTGTTTTCCAATCCAGTCTGTTGAGGCACCACAGCCTGGCCCCAAAGTCCACTTTCAGCATTCCCTGGGGACCTTGCCACTCCATTCCCTTGCTGTTCCACTGCACTCCACCACACTTTGCCTCGGTGTGGTGGAATCAGGTTAGGTGCAATTCGCACACTGTGTCTCCAGTGCTGTCCCCTGTATCACCCTTGGTAACTGAGGGGCATCTTGTCTCATAGTGGGGCCAGCCATGTTGTTCTCTTTGTGGACTGGCTGCTCTGAGACTGGAACTCTTTAGGGGAGTAGAAAGCCTCATCTTTCTCCCTTGGAGTGGCTTGGGATTTCAAATTTGCCATTTCAGACATTGCGTTTAGCAGCCCAACACATAACCCCTATACCCCACCATAGCTACAGAAAACAATAAAGAAACAAAATCCAACAACACTCATTGCCATTGGGTGCATAACAATCCTATCGAGAGAAAATACTGCGGCCTCCTGGGTTTCCAAGGCTATAACTCTTTGTAAAAATAAAATTGTGTTATGTTTTCAGTGAAAATTTACATAACCGATTAGGTTTTCATTTAACAAATTCTCTACTTGTTTAGTGACATTAGTTAATTTTTCAATAAAAAGGAAAGCAGAAAATTAAAAAAAGAACAAATGAAAAACGTGTTAAGAGTAAAGACAAATGATAAGATGTTAATTTTTAACCTAATCATATCTGCAACAATACACTTTCTGATGTACTGATGTTGAGCAGGGTTTAATCCCATCCCTGGTGAATGGTCCCAGGGGATTTAATGGAGGCTTATTCTCTGTGGAATCTCTGCCAATGCATTTTGAGTTTTTATACTCATCTAAGGTTATAACTCTTTATGGGAGAAGAAAGCCTCATCTTTCTCCAAAGGAGCGACTGGTGAATTCCAACTGCTGACCTTGCAGTTAATAGCCCAACACATAACCCATTATGCCACCAGAAGAGAGATTTGTATCTGGGTGCCTTCCAATTCAAGCACTATAATTATGCAAGGAGGATATTTTTTTCTGTACTGGAGCCAGGTCAAGTCAGAACCAGTGTGTCCATGGTTTGCAGCGAAGTCAGAGGAAGAAGAGGGTAGACTGTCTATAACTTCTCATAGCCCAGGGAAATGCTAGGCCTGGAAGGGGGCATGTGGCTCAACCATATTCAGAAAATCTGCACACTAACCTCCCCGGCTCAAATAATTACCAGCACCATGTCTCTGAATATCACCTGAAAGCAAAATAGTGAAAGCACTATTTCCATTTCATAATACTTTTATTAAAAGTAAAGTTCAATTCAGCGATGTGAAGAAGCTGGGAAAATTATCTTTTCATTTCTTTCTTTTTCTTTCCCTCCCTTTCCCCTTCTTCTCCACAGAACTGAGAGGCAGAAGGAATAAAGGCAGCATGGCACCAGCTGGAGGACACCGTGGGGTCAGGGTCACCATTTAACTCACGCTTCTCCAGTTTGGAGGGGCAACTGGATGTCCTCATTTGTGAATTTGCTTATTAATCTTTTTGAGTTAACAAGGTCATGGTAAAAAATGATTGTTGGTGTTTTTGTTAGGAACCTTCTAGTCCAGTCCAACTCATAGTGACTCAATGCATCAGTGCCGAGCTCTCTAGACCAATGGTTCTCAACCTGTGGGACCCTTGCACAGGGTGACTGTAACAAAATTACAGTTATGAAGCAGCAATGAGAATATTTTTATGGTTGTGGAGGTCACCACAACATGAGAACTGTATGAAAGGGTTGTGGCATTAGGAAGTTTGAGAACCACTGCTCTAGGCTTTTCTATGCTGTAATCTTTACAAGAATGAGTTGCCTGGTTTTTCTTCCAAGAACAGAGCCACTGGTGGGTTCAAACCTTCAACCTTTTGGATAGCAGCTGAGCACTTAACCATTGTGCCTCCAGGGCTCTTTGATAAACTCTATCAGAGGGTCTTAACCATTGCAACCCCATGGATCCTTTTGGCATTTAGGAAAGGCTATGGAACACCTGCCCACTCCCCAGAATAATATTTCCAAATACCTCCAATGAAATACAGAATCACAAGGACACAAATTGTATTGAAATGCAGTGATAAAAATAAGACATTGGATTTGTGGCAAATATACATGTTAATAAATACATTAAATATGATCTGATGGTGGGTCTAATAAACCAAACCCACACCATTGAGTTGATCCTGACTCACTGTGACCCTATATAAAATTCCTCAGGCTAAATCTTGACAGGAGCAGATCATCTCACCTTCCTCTCAGAGAACAACTGGTGCCTTTGAACTGCCAACCTTGAGGTTACCTGCCCAATGGCTCACCCACAGCGTCACCGTGAGTTCTAGATAGTGATGAGCATGAACTGTACTCAACGATGGCTGCAACGACTAGCATGGGGTGTGAAAGCATGTAGAATTTCTCTCGGTGGCAATCGCATGGCTATTCAGAACACAGCTGTGGACATGCTAAACTGCCCTAGGAGCTTAGGGGAACTAACTCAACCAGGATTGTCCCTCATCCAATTTGACATTGCTCCCCAGCCTGCTGGGGCTCAGTGGTTCAGTGTTAGGGTCCCTTGTCTAGATACCAGGGCTGGCATGGAGAAAGTCATTCCTCTGCAGCCTTCTAGTGTGTGGGGGAAGATATTAGTGTTAAGCCTTGGCAGGAAATTGGTGGATTTTCCTGGCAGCCACATTCTTAATAACCATTTACTGGATACTTATTATATTCTGAGGGTAAATTGTGGTTCAGTTGTAGAATTCTCCTTTTCCATGTGGGAGATCTGGGTTTGAGTCCAAGACAATGCAACTCATGTGCATCCAACACTCATTTGTCAGGGGGATGCTTGGTTATTGCTGTGGTACTGAACTGATTTCTGTGTTGCTATGATACTGAAATGGGGAAGCTTGGTTGGGTGCGGCTATGAGACTGAACCTGTTTCTGTGATGTGTCCAGACTAAGATGAGCGATAAGAAGAGCCTGGTATTCTACTTCTGAAAACCAATTAACGAAAACCCCTGTGAATCACAATCTGATGCACAACCAAAGAGATGGTGCAGGACCAGGGAGAATATTGCCCATGGAGTCACTGGGAGCTGGTTGTCACAGTGAGTTGGACTGGAGGCTGACTCAACAGCAGCTAACAACCATTGTGTTCCAGGCACTCGATTTGCTTTAAAAATCTAGCTCAGCCTTCTGGTACAGGGAAGTGATTAATCATGCCTACTTTATAGCACACAGTGAACCCTGATCAATGTCAGGCCCTGCTTGTGTTTTGTCCCTCCTTTTCCACATTCACATCACTTCCATTCCCCTCTTCAGACAAGTACCCCCTGCTGGGTGCTTGGTGTGTGTGTGTCCTTATAGGCATACAGCCATGTGCACTAGACCATGCTGCTTGGTGAATGGGCTTTCAGCTTCCATGAATGGTACTGCAATATAAATCTCATTCAGTTTCTGACCTTTTCAACTCCTTGCAATGTCATTAAGAGTTGTTGCCATGCTGCATATCAATTGCATGTGCTGCTGCGTGCCACTTGGTCATGAGCAATCATCATCTTTCTTTTTTTTCCTTCTTCAGTTGTCTGTTGATTGGCATCCAATTCGGCTCCAACTCTTCTCTACTGCAGGTATCAGCGTGGTGACCATTCTTTTAAAAATGCCCCAAGGGCCCTGTGAATTGGATAAATAGCTTGGCCTATATACCCAGGAATTATGCGTTGGGCTGCTAACCCCAAGGTGAGCAGTTCCAACCCACCAGCTATTCCATGGAGCAAAGAGAGGCTGTCTGCTGTCGTAAGAATTTAGTTTTGTAAACCTATAGCAGCAATTCTACTGTGCCTTGTAGGGTTGCTAATGAGGAAGAATCAACTGGGGTTTTGTTTGTTTTTATCCATCCAGGAGAGAGCTTTGATGGGGGAGATATTAAGTGCTTGGCTGCTAACCCAAAGGTCAGTAGTTTGAAGCCGTCTTCCACACACTGTGGGATAAAGGCATGGCTGTCTACTTCCCAATAGAAGCCTTGAAAACATCACGGGACCATTCAGCTTTGTTTGATAGGGTCATGAGGAATGAAAGTCAACTCAGTGATTGCGCTTCTTTGGTTGTACGCCCAGGAGGGGCTCACTAGGTCCTAGGGTCCATTCAATGGGCTTTCACTAAGCTCTGCCAGATTGCTGTGCAGCAAACCTGCATCATTAGCAGTGTTTCTCTGCTTTCCCCGGATCTCCAATGACACTTGGTATGTTTGTCTTTCTAACTGTTGCCCGTTTGATGGTTTTAAAAGGTCAAGCACAATAAACTCATCTATCCCAGGCACTTTATGGTTCTGTAGCAGATTCTTAGGGTTGCCATGCCACATTCCTTTGACCCATCTCTGACACCATCTCACTGCCTTCCAGTCAATACCGACTCATAGCGATCCTGTGGGGCAGTGTACAATTGCCCCCTGCGAGTTTCAAACACTACAACTCTTTATTGGAGTAGAAAACCCCATCTTTCTTCCTTGGAGCTAGTAGTTTTGAACTGCTGACCTTGAAGTTAGCAAACCAACTTGTAACCACTGCACTTCCAGGGCTCCTCCTGATATCCATCATAGCAGTGACGAACGGCTCTATGTAAGTGCAGGCTCCTGCTGAAATGGTGTCTTATCACAACTGTGCAGCACGCAGCTCTCCATGTCCTTCTGCCTCGAAGCCTTTTCAAAGGCATGGAAAGCCAAACCCAGGAAGGTAGGAGAGGTCACCTTACTAGGAGGAATGCTCAACACCACTACAGGCGAAGAAGAGCCCAGCCTCCTGTTTCTGGTAGACAATTCTAGGACAGAACCCATGTTGCTCAGAAGTCCTGGGGGAATCAAGCCCCTGTATCCTAAATTAAAAGCCTCAACACCCCGTTCCCATTGTGATTGCTTCTCCCCCTAACTCAGTCTTGCGTCTGCTTTCCTATTCCCACTCCCTGCCATCAGATCTCAAATAGACTCCCTGCACCCAGGCCTGAGGAATAAGCTCGGTATGCAAGGGCACTCAATCCAAGACACACACATTACTCTGAATCTCCAAAACAACCCTGTGGGCTACGTGTGTAATCCCCAGTTCACAGATGAGAAATGGATTGAAAAACAGTGACACACCCAAGATCACACAGGCCAGGGTTCAAGTCTGTGTCTATCAGTTATTCTTTTATTCAAGTATGCCAGAGAAGACTGGGTCTTAACACTTGAGCAATCTTCTTGGAAGAATAAGGAAAACTACAGAAAACACAAAATGAATATCGCTTTTGTTCGTTTATCCATTTGCAAAAGACATAATACCTATAGTGCTAAGAATAGTATTCAAAGTATCTATTACTACCCCCTCAAAGCTTACATACTAGTCACCAAACTCAAACAAATACAATGCTATCAAGTTGATTACAACTTATAGCAACCCCATATAGGGCTTCCAAGACTGTAAATCTTTACAGAAGCAGAGAGCTTCACTTTTCTCCCCCTGAGTGACTGGTGCATTTGAACTACTGACCTTGTGGTTAGCAGCCCATTGCTAAATGATTAGTTCCATAATCATTACGCTTACTTAACTCTACATTCTTTTAATTATTTCTCTATCAGTCCAAATTGCATCTGGCTACATGGGAAAAAACAAACCGACTCTAGTGGTCTAATCACAAAAGCTTCATTTTTCTTATATTAACACCAAAAATACCAAACCAGTTGCCACTGAATTGATTCTGATTTACAGTTACCCCATATGATTCAGGGTAGAACTGTGCCCCATGAGGTTTTCAAGGGCTGAATTTTTAAATGTAGATTGCCAGGTTTTTCTTCCAAGGCATCTTTGTCTTAGCAGTGAATTGTGTTAACCCTTTGCACCACACAGGGGTTTGTCTTATACAATAGTAAGTCTTGAAATAGGTAGCCTAGGTCTGGCGTATTTGCTCAGGGACTCATCTTGGATATAGGAGAATGCATGCTTTTTGGTCTGCCAAACTCATGTAACCTATGTGACTCTCTCATCTTTCAATATTCTGACTAGGGAGCATGACAGCAGAAGAGCCAAGGACAAAAATGAAATGGGTTATGCCAGACAAGTGTTTTGCCTTAAACAACAACAAAAACTTTCTTGGGAGTCCTACTCAGTATCTTTCACCTACACATATTTGGCCCAAACTGGGTCAAATGCTTATGCATAGCTGCAAGGGAGCCTAGGAGGGAGCGATTTAAGTAGGTACATTATCACCCTAAACAAAATTGAGCTTCTATTAGTAGTAAGAATGAGAAAAATGGATACTGTTTAGGCATATAGCAGGATTGGGTAGAATTCTATTTTGTGTCTTAATTTACATTTTGAATGAACTCAGAAAAAGTCATAGAGAGTAGAACAAAGGGATGGATGCGCATCCAACCACCTCAACTACTCATTTCTTTTCATGCTCTCCCTCTAGCTTCCCTGAATAGTTCTTGGTTACACATTGGGCCGCTAATTGCACGGTCGGTATTTTGAAATCACCGGCTGCTCTTCGGGAGAAAGATGGGACTCTACTCTGTAAAGAGGTACAGTCTCAGAACCTCACAGGTACAATTTTACCCATGTCCTGTAGGGTCGATATGAGTTAGCATTGATTCAATGGCAGTGAGCTTGGTTTGGATAGATATGTGGAATCTTAGGATGGAATAGTTTGAATACACAGAAAAAAATTCAGTGGAATCATAACCCTCTAAATAATTACCCTCTAAAGCCACAAAGATCAACTGTGTCCAGCATGGTGACAGTTTAGCATATGCCATGGGCACATTGCTCATATCCCAGTGTTGTTAATCAACAAAAACTCACGCACTGCCACTTATAGTGACCCTATGCACAATAGAATAAAAGCCTTTCTAGTCCTGTGACATCCTCACAATGGTCATATTTTAGCCTATTGTTACAGCCACTGTGTTGATCCATCTCATTCAGGGCTTACCTGTTTTTTGACGATGCTCTACCAAGTATTTTGTCCTTTTCTAGGGACTAATTTCTCCTGATACCATGTTCAAAGTATATGAAATGGAGTTTTACCATCCTCACTTCTAAAATACATTCTGGCTGTACTTCTTCCGGGATAGACCTCTTTGTTCTGCTGGGCATTCATGGTATATTCAATATTATTTGCAACATCATATTTTAAAGGCATCATATTTTCTTCAGTCTTCCCTATTTATGGTCCATCTTTCACATGCATATGTCAAACATTACCATCAAGTCTATTCTTATTCATAGTGACCATATAGGGTTTCCAAGGCTGTAAATCTTTACAGGGTCAAATAGCTTCCTCTTTCTTCTGTGGAGCAGCAAGTGGGTTGAACCACCAACCTTGCTGTTAGTCATTCAACCCATACCAGACACTGAAATTAAGACTCCTTTCACATGCATCTAAGGTGATTAAAAATATCAAGGCTAAAAGCAGGCATAATTTGCTAATCCCCAGAGTAAAACATTTGCTCTTTCACATTTTAAAGAGGTCTTTTACAACAGATTTTTCCAATGAAATACGTTGATTTATTGACTGCTGCTTCTGTGAGTATTGATTGTGGGTCCAAGTAAAATAGAGTTTAGCTACATTTCTCTATTTGTAATGATGTTGTGTGTTTATATTTGTCAAGTTGAGAAGACATTTGTATTCTTAGTGTTGAAGACTAATTCATACTGAAGGTGTACTATATGAGCTTTATCAGTAAGTACTTCAAGGCCTATTGACTTTCAGCCAGCAAGATTGGGTCATCTGCATAATACAGGTTGTTAATGATTCTTCCTCCAAACCAGATGCCTCAACTTCTTCATACAGAGCAACTTCTCAGATTATTTGAATAAGTATAGTGTGATAGATAGGTAGGTTTATAGTGCCAACCAGGCCAATAAGAACATGTGGGATTAATAAGTTAGCAGTTTGTTTCGTGGGCAAAGAGATAAATGGCTCAGCAAGCCACACCTATCTCTCAGTTGCTCTCTGGTGATCAGACCAGTGTGTGGCTGCCTTACCTAGTTCTGCAGTTTGCTGCCTGGCTGTACTGCCATATTTACTGTTGCATGGAAGTGAGTTAAACTGAGTCCTTTGTACTGCTATGTGGACTAATTAGCTGTTATATTCCTTCGTGTTCTATCTATCTATCAAATCATAAATGTCCTGGTTTTGTTTCTCTAGAGAACCCTGTCTAACACATATGGTGAAAGGATATAACCACAACACACACTCTCCTGATTTTAAACCACGCACTATCCACTTGTTCTATTCGAACCACTTCCTGTTGGTTTGTGTACAGGTACCACAGGAGCACAATTAAATGTACGGGAATTCCCATTGTTCTCATATGTATTCATATGCTACCCAAAGTTTGTTATGATACACAGTAAAATCCTCTGCATAGTCAATAGTACGTAAGTAAGCATTTTCCTTGTATCCTGTTTTCAGCCAAGGTCCATCTGAAACGAGCATTGATATACCTTACCCCATGCCCTCTTTTAATACAGCCTGGATTTCTGGCAGCTTCCTGTTGACATATTGCTATAACTACTTTTAAAGGTATCGTCCATAAAATTGTACTTGCATGTCATATTAATGTTATTTTAAATTAATTTGCAGATTTTGTTGCGTCATATTTCTTTAGAATGGACACAAATATTAATCACTTCCAGTTGGTTGGCCAGATAGCTATCTTCCAAATTTCTTGACATGGACTATCACTGCATGAGCATGTTGAAATATTTCCATTC